>NC_141874.1:196667715-196970745 GCF_056163025.1 Triticum urartu | reverse complement strand
GGTCGGGCGGCGGCGGTGGCGGCTCGGACTCTCCCGAGTCCGGAAGCGGCATGGGATGGGGAGGCGGTGGCGCGGGCGGGCCGGGCTGGCTCGGGTGGGCTTCAGCCCAGTCGGGCGCGCAGGAGGTTTTTTTTAAAAAAAATCCCGCCGAACTAAGAAAATACCTAGAAAAATAAATAAATATCTAAAAATGCCAAAACAAATTTTCACCATCTAAATAAAATATTTAGAATAGGATGAACATTTTCTTGGCCCTAAAATGCAGTTTTGAAAACGTGCAATTTTTTCTAAATTCAAATAAAATAGCGAGAAAACTCCGAAATAAAATCTTACTTGATTTTTTTATTAAACCTTCAATATTTCATTATTTTGGGAAAGTCATTTTATTCCCTCTCTCATATTTTTATTATAGAAATAATTGAAGATAGAATAAATAAAATCAATGATCCTATTTTCAAAATTTGAGAAAAACCCAAATATGAAAATAACGAAATCCCCAACTCTCTCCGTGGGTCCTTGAGTTGCGTAGAATTTCTGGATCAGGAAAAAAGCAAAAAAATATGATATGCAGTGATGACCTAATGTATAACATTGCAAATTGAAAATTTGGGATGTTACACCTGGTGAGCACAAGACATCAGGGCGCGCCTGGAAAAAGTAAGGAGAGGACTTTCGGGACGGAGCGCCGCTGTCTCGAGGCAGAACTTGGGCGGGAGCACTTTTGCCATCTGGCGGAGCGATTTCGCCAGGGGAACTTCCCTTCCGGAGGGGGAAATCATCGTCATCATCATCACCAACAACTCTCTCATCTTGGGGAGGGCAATCTCCATCAACATCTTTAACAACACCATCTCCTCTCAAACCCTAGTTCATCTCTTGTGTTCTAGTACAAAGATTAAACACAAGAGATGAATTAGGGTTTAAGAGGAGATGGTGACGTTGAAGATGTTGATGGAGATTGGCCTCCCAAAGATGAGAGGGTTGTTGGTGATGACGATGGCTTTGATTTCCCCCTCTATGAGGGAAGTTCCCCCGGCGGAAACGCTCCACCGGAGGGAAAAAGTGTTCCTGCCCAAGTTTTGCCTTGAGACGGCGGCGCTCCATCCCAAAAGTCCTCTCCTTATTTTTTCTAGGTCAAAATTACTTATATACCAGAAGATGGGCACCGGAGGTGGGTTAGGCTGACTACAACCCACCTGGGCGCGCCTTGGTGTCTTGTGGTCACCTGGTGTGCCCTGGTGTCTCCGGTAGTTATTTGCTCCAGTATTTTTCATATATACCAAAATAATTTTCCATGAAGTTTCAGCTCATTTCAAGTTGTGCAGAATAGGTATCTCTGACGTAGCTTTTTCAAGTCCAGAATTCCAGCTACCGGTATTCTCCCTCTTTGTGCAAACCTTGCATTTTATGAGAGAAAGGGCATTAGAATTACTCCATAAAGCATTAATATGCATGAAAGCATTATAAATAACAGTAGGAAATCATGATGCAAAATGGACGTATCAATCGCGGGCGGAGCCCGACAAGAACGAGCGGCTCCTCGCTTGGGTCTACCGCCGGTTGCTTATGAAGGCAGAGATAGATGCTAGACCGCTCCGCCGGAAGAACACCAAGGCGCTCTGGCTAGCCATTGGGCAGCCGGAGCGCGAGGCGACAGAGGCAGTGGCGGAGACGGCTTGGGTGGCGAAGCTTAAGCGGCAGTAGGACAGGGTTGTCCAGTGGATCAAAGGTCTCATCATCCTCTCTAGCTCCTCCTCTGACAGTGAAGAACACGTCGCCACCTCTGATGACTCAGACGATCCTTCACCAGCCACCGACGCCTACAGCTACACCGTCGGACAGATGGGGAAATGACCGGTGTGGAAGTGGTGAAGATCTGTCATCTCCACTTTAATTTCATGCTTTCGGTTGTATTTTAAACTCGTTCGTCATTTATGTGCATTATGTGAACTTTGAGGATCTTTTGAATATCCTTTGGTGATCTTTTCGTGAATGGATTGTGCATTTTTATGTCCGATTCTATGTCCATTTGATGATTCAAGTAGTTTTATCCATGTTGCATGGTTCAGTACGGATATAGAGGATCGGATATGAGATACATGAATGTAAATGATGCGATTTGAGGACTGGTCAGTGCCCGCGGATGCACCCTTGCGCATCCGCGGGCGTTTTAAGACCTGGATTTGCTAAGCCTGATTGTATACGCTCTAGTAAGATCCTTGCGAGAAGTTTGCACCAGCAAGCCCTGTCTGTGGAGGATGGAATGCGAGGAGGAGGATGGCCGTGGTCGTGGAGTCATTGCGGTCGACTCATGGTGGGCCGTGCACAGATCTTTGTTTGCCGTAGTAGTTGGATGCCGCTGGGCGAAGTGCCACCCTCTGCGCCGCACGGGGACGAGGGCCCTCGCCCTGACGCACATAGCCGATAGGTCACCCCTAGCTGTCGGTCGCCGCGACACTACTGTCGGCCACCAAAACCACCCATGATGGCTCAGCACTCGACCGAAGCCACCCGCACCTGCTCCTGCCGGTCGGTCGCTGCGGATCTCCTGCCTTCTTGCTGCTTCCATCCCCAACTAGATCGGGTTCGCTCCTTGGGGTGAGGGTGTCGGTCAGAACGTTTAGACAAAGTATGAAACAACTTGTCGGTAAGAGCCCAAGAATAGCGTGTGTAGACAACCAATTGTGTTAGAAGCAAAACATAATGGGACTGAAGATGAACGTCAGGTTATAAGACAAAATCAAGGTCGGTGCTTTCATACGACCAGAGACAAAACACATGACCAATATATTACTTTTTACGACAGAGAGATAGGAATTAAAATCATGCCTTGTTCAGAACAAAGTGAAAATAGCAACATACCACCAGGTGGTACCTTCCACTCAAAAGACAACAACGAGAATCTAAAGGCAGATATCGAGGTTGGAACAAGCAAACCATCTTAAATGTAACCGCCATAGGAGACTTGCTGCCTGGACATGTCTTGTGAGAGTAAATTGCAGGGGCAGCTTTAGAGCTTGCAACATGAAGGCAAAAAATGTGGGAATATGGAATCACCATTAGATAGTCATCATCCTGTAGAGGAAAGGATAAAATAATTTTTTTACAAAAGGATATGCAGGCAAGAGTACTGCTGCTATAAAATTACTGAAACTACTCTATAGAATTAATTGAATTAACATGATCTCCTGGAGTAGTTCAAGCAATACTGGAGTAGTTCAAGATACTAATCTTGGTGCAGCACTAAGCATGAAATACAATACTCCACAAAATTAACACAATCAAGAAAGCATCAGCAAGTTAACAATCTAACAAGACAAGTTTCAGTACAGCACCAAGTCAAAATCCACTGCAATCTTTAAGCTACTGGAAATTCCAAAACAATGAAGTTCCATTTTAAGCTACTGCAGTCTTTCTCTTAAATCTAGTCATGCATCTGTGGAACTTGGCAGCATTCATTTAAGAATGGAGTAAATTAACTTGGCAGTATACAAAGTTTAAGTAAGTTGACTTAGCATTCTACTGAAATTCCACTTCAATCTTTAAACTACTATAACCTGTCAGAAATATGCTGGAAACCCCCACAAAAAGTTCATCTTTTGTACTGAGTACCTTGAAGATGGCGTCATAGCCGGCGAGGACCTCCTCGATCTACGTGCACTTCCTCTCCGGCTTATTCTTGTCATCCTCACTGGCTTCCTCGAGCTTGGTCTTGGCCTTGCCGGCGGCACCAGGCTTGGACTTGGGCTCCCACTTCCACTTGCGATCAAAGCGGTCATCGTTGGGGGAGGTGAGCTCCGCCTCCCACTTGAGAGCCCGGCCCCACCGTGCGGCTTCTCCTTGGCTGTCCACTTCACCTTGCAGCCCCCCGGGGAGGCGGCGGCGTAGCTGTACTTGCGGCGAGCCGGCTGGGCGCCTTGGTGCGAGGGTGCCGGTCCAAATGTTGTAATTAAGCAGATAATGGTCAAGTTAGTAGGAAGGTTTGAGAAACTATTTACATCTAAAAAATCAAAGTAACCATCCATGATAGATGAGTTTACTATAGGCCACAAATAGCAAAATAAACCAATGCAAGGTAAGCAAGGCATAGTCAATCCACATGATAATTGATTTGCATGGTCACGACAAAAGAAGTAAGAGAATTGGCAGTGAACTGGACACTAAAACTAAACATTTTTCTGATATTCTAAAAACTTTCATACACATAAATGATTCATTTCACAAGGGACTGAAATATACCAGGCAAGGAAATGTGAATACTGATCGAAGATGTATTACTTATAACCTTTCATAGCAAACATTGGAGCAGAAAGTTCCTACTTGAGCTAGATGATATCAGATATAACCTTTCATCTCAATGCGAATACCGATCGAAGATGTATTAGTTAGTTATGTCACATGTAGAATGAGATACAAAAAGAGCATGTAGTATGCAAAAAAGGGAATGCAACAACAGTGGAAAGAAACGCTAAACCAACCCAAAATGCAAGCAAGAATCTTTAAAAGGGAACATAGAGCAGCATGTGCATGAGGCATAGAAAAATGGGGTCACCTTAAGATCAAGAATCAGTGGCCCTCTCTGAGTTCAAATCAGAAGGAAAGAGCCACTATTATTGATTAGAGTTATTTTTAGTTAGGCAAAGCATTACAGCACTGGATCCTAAGCTACAGTTGAGGCATACAAAACTACAAGTGTCTACAATTTTCATATATAAACAATCTTTAGTATCTCAACCAGAACCAAAGCAAAAAAAATCATGGTTAAGTAACCAGCAAATGAAGAATGAACCTTTTTGGAATTTTAATGTAGCAAGACATGAAAAAGTTCTCTTTTGCCTCCAATACTACACACATTAGGGGAGGTAGCTGCAGTTTTATTGCATAGTGGGCTCAGTTCGCCTTTCCTCGATCGTATAACCTACCCCCATCATCTCTTATCACCAGATCAATCTGTTTATATAGTAGAGCTGCCCTGGTTATCACTCAACAAGAATGACCATCCAAGGACAACAAGTATCACATGACCAAAAAGGATTCTAGAGACAAGGGGAGGATCTAACTTGATACCCACAGGTGCCTCGGTTGCTCAAAGGCACACTAATTCCAGCCATGGTAATCATCATCGCCCTAGCACGAACACCACTTGAGCATAAATAAGCAACACCTTTAAATACAAATAAAAATGGTTCAGGGTTCATTGCATAGCCGCCACAGAGCCATCACCGGCGCCGCTGATATGCCTCCCTCCTCCGTGGACGTTGCCGCCGCCGTCGTGGTTGGTGGAGCCACCTGCGTGGGAGGGTGGGAGGCAGCTGCAGGAGCGAGTGAGAGAGGAGGCAGCGGCTAGGTCTCCTACGGCAGCGGCCCCCCCTTATACCCCCCTAAGCGAAATGACCGAAATGCCCTGGTGGGGGTATGGTATTTACATTCTGATGCAATTGGAATTTTATCCGACGGTTGATGTTGATCGGGTAAATATCTAACGACCCACTGCGATTTGGATCGAGATCCGACGATCTGTGTCGCGAGGAGATTCCGATCAGATGGCCAGAATGCTCAAATCACTGAGGAGCCTCAGGTTTCGACTCGTCTCGTGTTTCTGAATTCAGGGTTCATTGCATAGCGGGCTCAGATTCACCCTTCCTCAATCATATAACCTACCCCCGTCATCTCTTATCACCAGATCAATCTGTTCATACAATGGAGCCACCCTGGTTATCACTCAACAAGAATGACCATCCAAGGACAACAACAAGTATCACATGATCAAGAAGGATTCTAGAGACAAGAGGGAGGATCCAACCTGATACACACAGGTGCCACGATTACTCAAAGGCACACTTATTTCAGCCACGATTAATCATCATCGCCCTAGCACGAACGCCACTGATCAATCTAGCAAATCCAGGCGCATAGCTATAGGACCAGGGCATCCACTTGTAAACCAGAGCATCACATGAGCTCCTATGATAACAACTAAACATGAACAACAGCCTGCAAACCCTAAAATGGCATGGATCCACAACTATAGAGCTCAAGTAGGAAGCGATGCATGAGTAGGGCATAGAGCATCAACCAGACGAGCACCACATCAATATAGCCATGGCCATGTCCCATACAGTAGCCAAAGCAGAGGAGTGGGAGGAAGATGGACCTCACCGAGGGAGGTTGTAGTCGAGGCAGTACTCAGTGCGCGCCAGGGTTGCGCCTGAACACCGTCCAACCGGCAAGGAACCGCGTCGGAGTTGCGCCTTGCACCGTCCCGCCGACGAGCACGAACGCATCAAACAACCTATGTAAGAAAGGCATCGTTGTTTATCAGAAACAATTACTTAGGAATTAATATTTAACAGAAATGCATTTTTAGCACACAGATATACACAGGAAAAATACATGAGCAGATCCTTCTATCAAAGGTCACAAAAAAAAACAATATGGAATCAATATGTTAGTTAGAAAATGTTTTGGTAGAACATATTCAAAACATCCATGTGCAGTAAAAAAGGAACTTGACCTTGCTGCAATCATCTCTGAACCTGACACTACAGTCTAAACCAGGCAAAAGGAATAACAATGCAGCTTTCTAGTCCTGACTGCTTTTCTTGTGAGCAAATGCATAATAATTTAGACTCAGGTGGAACTATACAGAACAAAAACAAAATGGCTCCAATGAAGCAAGTATTAACCAAATAAACATATAAAGAGTTAGATAAACAATTGAACGCCACCAAGGCGTATAAAATTAAGAGGACGCCAGATATGCAATAACCCACCCGCACTGGAGGTCAGCGAAAAATCTATTTATACAATCATGTAAGCATCATAGCACTCCTAACCAAACCCACACATATTTTCCATTCCCTCTTCTAAATCATGTCAGGTCAAAACAGATATACAGCTAGAAGCAAAGACTGGATAAAAGGGAACAAACCTTGAGGCTGAACCCACTTGAGTGGTCCGATAAGGAGCAAATAATCAAAAACATCTAAACTGGCTTAGAGTGGTCCGGTAAGGCCCAAATCCTCAGGCTCTGCGGTAGCATCCAGATAGGAAGTGTGGCTTGCCGCACCCCACCCACACCAGCCATAGCCAGCCCGGTAAGGCATGATTATATTTTATAAGTTAAGAAAAACAAAAATGTCCAGAGTACCAAAGTCTATTACATACCAGTAGTGCGTTTTCATAGGAAATGCAACATGATATACCAAAAGGTACAGAAAAGAAGTGAAGCAACATGATAAAAGAGCAAGTGGTACAGAAAAGAAGTGAAGCAACATGATAAAAGAGGGCAAAGTGTTATGGCAGACCTTTTATTTTCAAAGAGTTGATGAGCTGGTGACCATATAATTTTGATGGTCTGACCAACTGTGCATACCATGGTTTCATGCTTGGAATTCTCTAAGCATTAGAAGTGCGGTTAATATAAAATTGTAGAGCACTTGCAACCAAGAAAAACATGCAAACACAATCCAAACAATATAAAAGTAAATCCGACCTCACTTATTTGAATATATCATTCACAAGAAATAGTATTGCTCGTCTTATGCAGTGTAAATTAGTACATAACATTTTTTTTCTTTCAAACGGATTTTTAGTTGAATATATCATTCGTACTATTTCAAAACCAAAATGTATGAAATAAAAACCTAAAACTCGACTGACTAAAACCACTCAGACATATGCTATCGCCAATTTGTGCATAAAGAAATATTCAAATCACATGATGGATTCAGAGTACAAAGCACATATATAGATCGTTCGTACCATAAGAGTGTAACTAAAGAAGTTTGATAATAATAATAATAATAATAATAATAATAATAATAATAATAATAATAATAACATAGGTCTATGCCATAGTTCCATCATAAAAACATACCTCGCTCTCTCTCCCTCAATGGGAAACTTGAAAAGTAACTTACTATAAAGTAAGCTCACAGGGCAATTAGCCCCCAATGGTAAGCATAAACCCGCGCAAGTATACTATGCTACGAGAAATGCCTCATCCTTAAACTGGAAATTTAAATATACTGCATTGTAAAAATCTGTCTTCCTAAAACTGGAAATACAATCTTAGCAATAGTCTAAGCAATATTGTTACTACTTCAAGAACCGGTTGGATCAGTTAGCTATTCACTTCACTTAAGGCCAACTTGATTCTATCATAGACTAATTTTATATAATTTCAGAACAAGAGAATTAGAGGGAGTAGCAAAGCTCAGGTGCACATGGATCCACAACACCATATCACAAATCAACCAGAGTAATAAACATCATTACTTTGGATAACGGCCTTGTACTTTACCTAGCTCCGACAACCTAGCTGTAGAAGCTTAACAGATCTTGGAAGAGAGCAAGAGAAAAGAATCGGATGGGAATGTATATCTTACCTACCTCGGTCGAAGATCGGCACGGAGGAGCGCTTGCCAGTCTTGTCCCTCGATAAATCTGACTGATTCAGGCATGCCATGGCCGAGACCGGCGGATCGAGTCGCTGTGATGTGGAAACAGGGACAGTAAAATATGATTTGTCGCTCTATATCCCTTCATGTTGCGCTTATCCTGTAGATGCGCCAGGCCAAGTTAAAGCTCGGTGAGCTTGGTAATAAAAGCATATATCTTCCTGATGATAGGATTGTCCGAAAATAGGAAAGGCAAACCGCATAATACCACAATCCAGCAAGAAAAAATTAGATACACGAGCAAACCGCTGTATGCATATCAATGAGTAGGAGAATAATATGGCTATATGAGAACATAGAGATTTCCATGAATGAGCATTTCTGGACTGTTGAATAAAAACGGATGTAAATATAATTATATATATATATATATATATATATATATATATATATATATATATATATATATAAGATTTGGGAGCTTTGTAGGCAAGCACAAAAAGACCAGATTCTTCAACAACTTGGCAATTCAGATGCAATAGCACTGTCCTCATGAGCATATAAAGAGAAGAAACAAGGTGCATTTCATCTCCATTAGAATTTGAAAATATAAAGAGAAGAAATAATGAAAATCCATAAGAAAGGCCAACAAAATTAATGGTTAAAGGGGTGGAAAACTAAAGAGTGGATGAGCTCTCCGGAGGGTCCTGGCCACAACGACACATATGGCCATACTAATGAATAAACGCTTCCTAGTATACATCAGGGGTTCACATACGTTACAGTTTGCTATCTAGAACAGTCTGAACATGAACCTAATTCTATTGGATAATTCAAAATGTGGTGTTGCATATACAGTAGCTAGCATATACTATACTTTAAATAAAAACTAAACCTACAGTTGTCTGCTCTATGATTTCAAAGTAGCATTCATGTAAGGCAAGAAACACATCAGTTAGAAACTATTAGTAACATGGGCACAAGCGTAGCTTAGAAGTGGAATAAGTAATGTACTCCTCTCTCTCTCTCTCGCTCAAAATTACAGCACTGCAATTGTTCCTAACTCATGTTGTGATGATCAAGTTATATGAGAGTGCATGTGTTTTTGTGTGTACGCATAAGTTGATCTAAGTTCACTATACGGTAACATAACACGTCCGAATAAATTCAAATGCCTAGATAAAATATTTCGCATCCAAGTCCCAAATGTTTACTACAATGAAAAGAAATTTGATATCAGAGATCAGTAGAAGGAAGACATACAACACAATTTCGGCATTCAGTCCAGGAGTGCATATACTTGTAAAGAACATGACTTAGTTTATTTATGTAGCATGGACCCTTTCATTTGAAGTAGGGAAGCACATGAATTTTGGCTACTGCACATGAGAATAGGCGCTGGGCTTGGGGCGCAAGGTAAGGATCCAAATACCTCAAGGTGGTGTGGAAACGGCAGGGTCGCTGGCGTCAAGTCCGTGCCGTGGAGAAAACTGTAGCAGTACAATAAGCCTCCGAAGCAAATAAGCTTATAGGTAAAATTACGTATCTGATCTGTCAAAATGGGGGAAATATGTCAAGAACTCTTACTATTTAAAAATCTTGTGCATTTATATGCTTGTAAGCTTAATTGAATTAGCATCTAGGCATATAGGCATATGTAATAGTTTTCCCTTTTCTCTCTTGGCTCTCTTAAAAAGCTTGTGCATTCATATGTTTGTAAGCCTAACTGAATTAGCATGCTAGTTAGAAATTAGAACAATGAAACGCTCAAATCAAAACAGCAAGAGCACATTTAATTGGTGTAGGAGCTGTAACCATGTGCATATCAATGAGCAGAAAAATAACATGGGCACATTTATTTGTTCCGATATCGAACAAAAATCACATATCACAGGGAAGTTATAAGAGCATGCATCAAGCTTAAACAGGAAGTTTGATATGACATCGCCGCTACACATTGCATATACACATACCTTCATTGTCGACTGATGTATGTCAGATTGTTGTTGCTCGGCCATTTCACAACGTGGCTAGCTCGAACGGTTGGCTCTTTGGAATAGGTTAAAATCTGATCATACAAAAAGTCACAAAATTCACAAATCACATCACTGTCATAAGAACATGCACAGAGGTTAAATTAAGAAGTCCAAGACAAATTCAATGTAGAATCCATATTTTTAGAACGGCCAACAATTATGTGCAAGACAGTGCATAATATTTTGTACCACAAAGTAAAACATTTTTACTAACCTTAATTCAGGCATATATATATCGGGTTCCCGGTTGCAAGCACAGTCAACTTGTATGATTTATCCAACCTGAACTTGAGCTGCAGCAGATAAAAATGCAGAGCATGTGTAAAAACAAGGAAGCATCAAGATAAACATAGAGTTTGCTATTGTTTTCTTCACGTGTGATAAACCCAAATGTCATGCCATCCAAAAGGAAGGTACAAACTAAACCAACACAAGGTACAAAGTGTAGATGATGTTCAGATGTGGGGGTAGATGGGGGGAGAGGAAATTCACCACCTTGGTTCTGGGTGCCTGCTCCTCCACCTCCTCAGGCTGATTTGCTGCAGATGGGATTGATTTGCTGGTTAAGGTTTTACCCACAACCTACAGAGACGAATCGAGCATTAGAGAGAGAGAGAGAGCAAGAGAGAGGGCAGGACAGAGGAGAGGGGAGAGGAAGTGTCAGACCCAGAGGAGTCTGAAGAATAATATTCAGAAAAAGGGGGAAGATTCCACTCAAACTAGCTCGATTTACTGGCTTAATTCAGAGAGTTTTAGTACAAGCCAAGAGGAACCTATGGCCGGCCAGGAACACTGGCGGCGGAAGGGGGAAACCCTAACAATTTCATGCCCTTGAACGAGCAGGAATCCTTGGCTTTATAGCCCTACAAATTGGAGAAAAGTAAGAAAGTAAAACGAAAAGCAGTGGGACGCTGTAAGTCCTTGCCGGAAAGTGAACAGCGACCCGAGCCTTGCTGCTAGCCGTCCGATGCCACTTTGACGCGATCCAGAGCTTCTCCTTACGCGAAGCGGTACGAGCGAAAGAAGAGCGTCCGATGGGCGATGGACGGCCCAGGAAGCTTCGCGCCAACGGCAGGGAATTTAAACTTAGCCGGACTGCTGTTGATTCTTCAGTTGGGTCCTGACAACTCCCCCCGAACGACTTCAGACCAGTCCTCAGGGCTGAAATCTAGGAAAAACCTTTTGTATGAACGTTGTATCCTCCCAAGTAGCATCTTTCTCGTCCATGTTACACCATTTGATAAGCCATCGCACTACTGGTATTTGGATATCTCCTTGAGTTCTGGGAATAAGTTTCCTTTCCAAGAGCTTTTCCGATTCCAGGAGAATGGTACCATCAGCATTGATGAGTGGCAGTCAGGGGTTTGGAATTGCTTGTGGCCCCAGGTGCTTTTTCAATTGGCTGACATGGAATGTTGGATGCAGTTTGCAATCGTTAGGTAGTAGTAGTTTATAAGCCACTGGGCCAACTTTCTCTGTTATTCTGAAGGGGCCATAATATTTAGAGTGAAGCTTGAGACAACGATGGACACTCAATGTAGTGTGTCTGTAGGGTTGAAGTTTAAGGTACACCATGTCACCCACTTCTAAAGTTCGTTCAGATCTCTTTTTGTCTGCATAATGCTTCATTCTGGTTTGGGCCTTCAGCATATTAGCCTTGATCTGAGCTGCTGTTTGTTCAGCAGTGAGGACAGAGGAAAATTCTTGGACCTGCTCAGTTGGGTAGAGAGCTGCTTCAGAGATCATGTTGGGAGGCCTGTTATATAGTGCTTGGAATGGAGTGATCTGTAGAGCAGTATGATAACTAGTGTTGTACCACCATTCAGCCAAGGAGAGCCAGTTCATCCATTTCTTAGGTTGCAGGAAAGCCATGCATCTTAAATAGTTTTCCAAGCATTGATTGACCCTCTTAGTTTGGCCATCTGATTGAGGATGGTAGGAAGTGCTCATGTGCAGTTTAATGCCCAGCTTTTTAAACAGTGCCTGCCAAAGATTGCTGGTGAACATGGTATCTCTGTCAGTGACTATAACTGAAGGTAGTCCATGTAACTTGAAGATGTTATCAGTGAATGCTTTGGCCACAGTACTGACAGTGATGGGGTGTTGCATTGGAATAAAATGCCCATATTTGGTGAACCTATCCACCACAAGTAGAATCATATTTTTGTTTTCAGAGGTGGGGAGGCCTTCAACAAAATCCATACTAATGTGACACCAAGCAAAGTCTGGGACAGGGAGAGGTTGAAGTAGTCCAGGATACTTGCAGTGCTCTGGTTTGTTGATTTGGCATGTGGGGCATTGTTTAATATAATCCACAATGAATTGCTTCATGCCAGGCCAGTGAAAGAGGAGTTTAACTCTCTGATATGTTGCTCTGTGGCCAGAGTGGCCCCCCAGTTCAGAATTGTGTAGAGCAGACACCAACTGATTTCTGAGGTTGGAATTTTGGCCAATGACTATTCTGTTTTTGTATCTCAGAATTCCCTGCTGAAGAGCATAATTAGGAATAGCAGTGGCAGAAGTTGCAAGTTGTGCCATAAGGTTCTTGCACCTTTGATCCTGGGTATAACTTGAGATAACTTCAGTTATCCACGTAGGTTTCACTTGAGTAGCAACCAATGATTGTAACCTGTATTTCACTCTAGAAAGAGCATCAGCAACTTTATTATTCTTGCCTTGTTTGTTTTCAATTTTGAAATTGTAACCCAATAGCTTGACCAGTAACATGTGTTGAATGCCCTCAGTTAGCTTTTGTTCTTGTATGTATTTCAAACTCTGTTGATCAGTTCTTATAATCAATGAAGAAGCAGCAAAGTAATGTTTCCAATGTTTCAATGCTTCAATGATGGCCATGGCCTCTTTATCATAAGTTGAAAGGGCAGCAGCCTTAGGGCCAATGGTTTTGCTGAAGTAGGAGATTGGTTTGCCCTCCTGCATGAGCACAACCCCAATTCCATAAGCACAAGCATCTGTTTCCAGGATGAAAGGTTGAGAAAAATCAGGTAAGGCCAGGACAGGGGCTTGGGTCATTTTATGCTTCAGTATGTTGAAAGCTTCCTGTTGCTCCTTCTCCCATATGAAGTTGTCCTTTTTTAAAGATTGAAACAGGGGTTTGCAGATAAATCCATAGTTTTGGATGAATCTCTTGTAATAACCAGTGAGGCCAAGGAAACTTCTCAGCTGAGTTACATTTTCAGGAGTGGGCCACTGGCTGATTGCTTCAATCTTGGAAGGATCAGTTGCTACTCCATCTCCCCTTATAATATGGCCCAAGTACTCCACCTGAGGTTGTGCAAATGTGCATTTGCTCATTTTTGCATATAGTTGGTTGGATTGCAAAACTTCAAGGACTTGTTGTAGATGGAGCAAGTGCTCTTTCATATTTCTACTATATATCAGGATATCGTCAAAGAAAACCAACACAAATTTCCTCAGATAAGGTGCCAGGATTGTGTTCATTAGCAGCTGAAAGGTTGCTGGAGCATTAGTAAGTCCAAAGGGCATAACTAAATACTCATAGTGGCCACAATGGGTGCTGAAAGCAGTTTTTCCAATATCCTCTTCCTGCATTCTGATTTGATGATATCCACTTTTTAGGTCCAGTTTAGTAAATACAGTGGCACCTTTCAACTCATCCAAGAGATCTTCTATGACAGGGATTGGATATTTTTTCTTTACTGTTTGTTGGTTAATTTTTCTGAAATCATTGACCAATCTCCAAGTCATGTCCTTCTTTTTAACAAGGAGAGCAGGGGAAGAGTAAGGGCTAGAACTATCTCTGATTACTTTGGTCTTGATCATGTCCTTGATTATAGTTTCCATAGCATCTTTCTGGTGGTGTGGAAGTCTGTAAGGTCTCTGGTTGATTATTTTGGCCTCAGGAGTGAAAGGTATGGCATGATCCACAGTTCTTTTTGGAGGGAGATCAGTTGGAGTGCTAAAAACTGGTGAGTATTTGTCCAAAAGCAGCTGGACCGGAGCAGGAATTACAGTGTCTACTGGTTCTTGAGTATCAATTCTGTTTAAGAGTAAGACAACTCCACAAACAGGCTCTTCAGAGAAATCCTCTTTAGTTTCTTCTTCCTGCACAGCTACAGAAGGTAGGCTCTCATCTTTGAAAATTTTCTTTTCACCATTTTTCAGAGTGATCTTCACATGCATTTCCTCAAAATCCAACTCTACTCGGCTGAAGGAAGCCATCCAATCTGCCCCCAGGATTACATCATAACCCTGAAGTTGTAGTACTCTGAGATCAGTGGAGAATTGTGTTCCTTGCAGTGAGAATGGGCATTGTAGTGCAATAAATTCTGACCAGAGAGTTTCTCCATTAGCTACCACCACTTTCCTTTTTCTGGTGGGAGTGAGAGCACAATTAGCTAGGTGGGCAATCTTAGGAGTGATGAATGTAGCAGTACTGCCACTATCAATGAGGGCAGTAGCTGGAGTGTTTCCAAGCATGACTGTGACTGTAAAACTGAGCTTCTTAGTTGATTTGATACCCATAAGAGCATGCATAGAGATTTGGAGGGGGTATCATCACTTTCCACAGGGGGAGGGATGTCAGTTTCATCTAGAACTTCAGTATAGTAGACCAGTTCAGCATCATCAGGGCAAGCAGCTTGTAGTGCTTGAATCTGAACTTGATTTGCCAGTTTGCAGACCTTTTTATGACCAGGAAACCAAGGTTCTTTACACTTGTAGCAGATGCCCTTCATTCTAGCTTGTTGAATGATTGTAGCTGTGTTGGTGGGTCCATGTTTTCCTGGATCAAATTGCAACTGCCTTTTCACCTGAGGAAAACTGTTGTTAGGTATAACAGTTTTCTTCTGTGGCTGTGCTTGTTCCATTCTTCTCGCAAGCCAGATTGCTTTTTGTAAGTCAGCAGGTTCATGACACTGGACATGGTGTTGTATATTGTGATGTAGTCCAGAGATAAAACTGGTTTTGTAGTAATCCTGGGGTAGAGCAGGATTATCTCTTCTCATCAAGTTCATGGCCTGCTCAAATTTGAGGATGCAGTCATTTACAGATCCTGTTTGGGTGAGTGCATGAAAGGATCTCACATTGTCACAAACAGAGGTTTCTGCAAACCTGTCACCCAAGAGCCTACAGAACCTGTACCAAGGCAGGGTGTTAGGTACAATTCCAGTACCTCTCCACCATTCTATTGCAGGGCCTTTAAGGTATGTTACTGCAATTTCTGTTTTCTGCTCTAGTGGGGTTCTAGCAGCCTCAAAGTACAACTCAATAGTCTGTATCCAGGAATCAGTACCAGTGCCATCAAATTCAGGAATGTTGTATTTTGCTAGTATGACTATTGGTAGAGGTCTTCTGTTGTCCAATCCTTGGTCTCTCTGCCCTATTCCACCTCTGGTTTCTTGTTGTGGGACTTGTTCAACTTGCTCCAGGTCCAACTGCACTATCTGCTGAGCATTCAGAGTTTGATTTACAACAGTGGGTGCTCTGGTTTCAGGAACAGGTTGTTTACTAGCAGCAAAGTGTGGATGCCTGTAATGGGCCTTGTTGCTTCCATCCAAGTTCAGCTCTTTGCCAGTGTTTTTGTCCACTAAGGTTGCAGAACCAATAGTTGGGGGAGTTTGAAGGATAGCCGTTGGTGCATGAGTTGGGCCTTGTGGTGTTTTTTGTTGTTGGCCACTACCTTGTGCTACCTCTTGAGGGCTTGGAGGATTTTCCCTGGGTTTGGGAAAGCCCACAATGAAGCTGTTCAGAGAGCCCTGCAATTCACTCAAGGTTTTCTGCAGTGAGTGAAAATTTGTAGCAACGTGGTCTCTGAAATCCTCAAAGTCTTGTCTGTCTGTTTCTTTGTTCTGCTGCAAGGTTTTGACATCTAGTTGCAAGGATTGGAGCTCCAGGTTTGCAGTAGAGGAGGAATCCGTAGGGCCCGTCATGCACAGCCAGAGCTGCAACCCGACCTTGGCCTTCGATCCTGCCGCCGCCAGCACCGCCGCCAGTGCCGCGCCTCCAGAAGTACACTGGATCTGGGAGGGAGGGATTTTACCACAGAGACGGTGTGTTTCTGCAACCTCTTCCCGCGCCCAAACCTGTATCGAATTTCCCACCGCCGCCAGTCGCCGCCGGAGAACCACGCCGCCCAACGTCGCCGGTGAGAAGTGGAGGATTTTATGGCGCCTCCAACTCCACTTCGGCACCGGATCTCGCGCCGCCCAGGAGAAACCTTGCTCTGATTACCACTTGTCAGACCCAGAGGAGTCTGAAGAATAATATTCAGAAAAAGGGGGAGTATTCCACTCAAACTAGCTCGATTTACTGGCTTAATTCAGAGAGTTTTAGTACAAGCCAAGAGGAACCTATGGCCGGCCAGGAACACTGGCGGCGGAAGGGGGAAACCCTAACAATTTCATGCCCTTGAACGAGCAGGAATCCTTGGCTTTATAGCCTTACAAATTGGAGAAAAGTAAGAAAGTAAAACGAAAAGCAGTGGGACGCTGTAAGTCCTGCCGGAAAGTGAACAGCGACCCGAGCCTTGCTGCTAGCCGTCCGATGCCACTTCGACGCGATCCAGAGCTTCTCCTTACGAGAAGCGGTACGAGCGAAAGAAGAGCATCCGATGGGCGATGGACGGCCCGGGAAGCTTCGTGCCAACGGCAGGGAATTTAAACTTAGTCGGACTGCTGTTGATTCTTCAGTTGGGTCCTGACAGGAAGCGGTGGCTTACCATCTACACCTGACCTACGCAGGGGAGGGGAGCTAGAAGAGCCGCAACAGCTTCTCCATGGCATGGCCCCCTTCCTTGACACAATCAGATGAGATGAGATGGGCCTGCACAAAGTCACGCATCAGAGGAAGATGAAACCCAAAGGAAGAAGAAGAAAAGGTAAGGAAGGATGCATACCCGAGGCTCTTGAGGGGATCCTGTGGATCTGAGCTACTGGCTCGAGCTCGGCCATGGCCGCCGCCGCACTCACCAACGCGCCGATGGGGGACGCACCGCTCCCGTACGACCCTGAAGACCCCTCCGGCTCGAAGGAATCGATCCTGCGAGGGGCGAATCCACCGGCCACGGGAGAGAAGGTGAGGGGATTGGGAAAAGGTGGGGGCCGGAAGCAATGGGGAGAGGGTGGGGCGCGGTGGGGGTGGTGGTGGACGACGGCGACAACGCCGGGGAAGTGGGTGGCGGGGAAGGGGGCTAGGGTTGGGGAGAGGGTGGGGGTGCGGTGGGGGTGGTGGTGGTGCTGGACGACGGCGACAACGCCGGGGAAGTGGGCGGCGGGGGAGGGGGCGGCTAGGGCTTGCCACGGGAGCTGCTGGCTTTTATAGGCTTCTATGTGAAATGGCCAAAATACCCTGGTGGGGGTATGGTATTTACAATTTGTTGCCATTGGAATTTTATCCGATGGCCCAGGTCGATCGGGTAAATATCTAATGACCCACTACGATTTGGATCGAGATCCGATGGTCTGTGTCGCGAGGAGATTTCAATCGGACGGCCAGAATGCCCAAATCGCTAAGGAGCTAGGGAGTTCGAGCGGATTCGTTTTTCCGGATTAGAGTCAGTCGCGGCGTCTTCCAGAAACCCCGGGGAGTGCGTTGTCGAAGCACGTGTCGAAGCACGACTTAGAGGCATAACCGCATTGAAAGCAATGTTGCAAGTGAGGTAATCTTCACACAACCCATGTAATACATAAGGGAAAGAGATACATCGTTGGCTTACAATCGCCACTTCACACAATTACCTGAATAAAGCATTACAACATCCAAATACAATCAAGGTCCGACTACGGAACCAAAATAAAAGAAGAACCCCAAATGTGACAAGGTCCCCGATCGACCCCAACTGGGCTCCATTACTGATCAACTAGAACAAAACAACACAAAGGACAAGATCTTCATTAAGCTCCTCCTGAGCTTGGTTGCGTCATCTGCACGGACTCATCGGCACCTGCAAGCTAGTTTTGGAAGTATCTGTGAGTCACAGGGACTCAGCAATCTCACACCCTCGTGATCAAGACTATTTAAGCATATAGATAAGGCAAGGTAATATGTGGAGCTGCAGCAAGCGACTAGCATATATGGTGGCTAACCTGTTCGCAAAAGAGAGCGAGAAGAGAAGGCAAAGCGCGAACGAAGAACTAAAGAACAACCTACGGCAAACATTACTCCAACACCGTGTTCACTTCCCGGACTCCGCCGAGAAGAGACCATCACGGCAACACACGCAGTTGATTCATTTTAAATAAGTTAAGGTTCAAGTTATCTACAACCGAACATTAACAAATTCCCATCTGCCCATAACCACGGGCACGGCTTTCGAAAGTTCAAATCCCTGCAGGGGAGTCCCAACTTAGCCCATCACAAGCTCTCATGGTCAACAAAGGATAAACCTTCTCCCGAGACATTCCGATCAGACTCGGTATCCCGGTTCTACAAGACAACTTCGACAAGTTAAAACAAATCCCGATAGGAGCTGCACATATCTCATTCTCAGGGCACAATCATATGAGACATCCTATGAGTAAAACCAAACCTCAAGTTGCCCCGAGGTGGCCCCGCAGTCTGCTCGGTCAGACCAACACTCAGAGGAGCACTGGCCCAGGGGGTTTAAATAAAGATGACCCTTGAGTCCGCGAAACCCAAGGGAAAAAGAGGCTAGGTGGCGAATGGTAAAACCAAGGTTGGGCATTGCTGGAAGAGTTTTATTCAAGGCGATTTGTCAAGGGGTTCCCATTATTACCCAACCGCGCAAGGAACGCAAAATCCGGGAACATAACACCGATATGACAGAAACTAGGGCGGCAAGAGTGGAACAAAACACCAGGCATAAGGCCAAGCCTTCCACCCTTTACCAAGTATACAGATGCATTAATTAAATAAGAGATATTGTGATATCCCAACAAGTAAACATGTTCCAACAAGGAACAACATCTCCATGTTCCAACAAGGAACAAACTTCAATCTTCACCTGCAACTAACAACGCTATAAGAGGGGCTGAGCAAAGTGGTAACATAGCCAAACAACGGTTTGCTAGGACAAGGTGGGTTAGAGGCTTGGCTCAACAATATGGGAGGCATGATAAGCAAGTGGTAGGTATCGCAGCATAGGCATAGCAAAAGAGCGAGCAACTAGCAAGCAAAGATAGAAGTGATTTCGAGGGTATGATCATCTTGCCTGAAATCCCGCAAGGAAGAAGAACGAGTCCATGAAGAAGACAAACTGACGTAGCCAACGGATCCTCACAACACGACGGTATCGGAACCAACCCGAAGAAGCAACACCGGAAAGAAGCAAACAATCATGGTAAACAACCAACACATAATCATGTCATGATGCACAATCAAGTATGATGCATGTCCGGTTTAATGAAGCATGGCATGGCAAAGTGCACAAGCAACCCTACAAATTAAGTGGAGCTCAATATGCAACGGGATGCATATTGACGGAACACCACAACAATTATTTAGTTCGATCTCATTTATGTACCCAACAATATTAAATGTTGTTAGCATGGCAAGAGGTGAAGCAAAGTAAAACTATCTATCTAGTCAAGTTTAAATGAGGCCGGAAGTAACGAACAACAATTCCGGTAAAACCCCATGAGCATATTATAGATTTGGTACTGTTCTGCCCTAAGCCATATTTTAGAGTTGTTAAACATGCAAGAAAAGTGCACCTTGTTAAACTAGGCATTTTTCTACCCCATTTACATATAAAGTTTTTTAAATTTGGAGCTATGGTTGAATAGTTATGAATTAAAGTATTTTAGCATGGCATCGGAGCAAATTATATGCAAACAACAAGTCTAAACATTTTAACCATGCATGAAAGTTGAAAATTATTAAACTAGACAAAATTCTAAGCAAGTTACATATATAATTTATTTAGATCCGATGCACGGTTGTGGAGATATTAAATGCATGAAGTGCAAGGGGCTTTCTATAAAACTCGACGGCTCTGGATAAATAGATAAATCGCGCAAAGGAAAAAACACATTGGGCCAAATCTGAAGGCTGGCCCAACAAACAGAGGGGCTAGAGGGGCTTCTCACCCAATGGGCCTGGCCCAGATCGGGAGGGAGGCCGCAGGAGGGGCGCTGGGCCCTGGCGACTCGAGAAAGAGGGCGCGGTCAATGCGCTAGCGAAGCAGGGGGGTCGAGACGCTCGTCCTCCTCTGCATCTGCTTCGATGCAGAGGACACCGATGATGCAGGAGGCCGCCGCAGCGGGACTGGCGGCGGCTTGAGGGACTCCAGTGAGGAGGGCGGCGACCTGGAGGCGCGTTCAACGCGAGGCGAGACGCTCGACCTGGAGATCAACGAAGGCTCGGCGCGTCCTGGAGAAGAAGCACGGGCGGCACATGAGGAGTTTGGGCACGACACGAAGAACCAAGGGGCGGCCATGGCGGTGGAGCCTGGGCGCGGCGGCGCTGCTGGTCTGGCGGTGCTCTGACAAAGATGGAGGCGACGGGGTCGCGGACTTGACGAAGGGTGGCGGATTCGAGCGATGGCGCGGCGGAGCTCGGGCCTTGGGATGCTGGCGAGGCGGCCGTCCGAGCGGGAAGACAAGCGCGGGGTCGAGCGCTGCAGCGGGGTGCTTGTCTGCTGCGTGGCTCGGGCGTGAGGAGGGATCAGGCGATCAAGGGCGCAGGGGCCCGACCGGGTGGCCTGAAGGTCGAGGTCGCCATCTCGGGCGTCCATGGCGGTTTCCTTTTATAGAGAGAAACAAGAGGGAGTTGAGCAGGGGCGCAGAGAAGAAAAGAAGCAGATTAAGGGCAGTGCGCGAGGTACTGGCCTGGGGGTTTCCGGCGGCGGCGTTGGTCGTCGGACGACGAGACGAGGAGGGGCCAGGGACGAGGCATGTCTCGGGTAGGAGAAAGAGGGGCTCTACGGGATTTGAGCGGCTGTGGTGTGGTGGTTGGCTCGCTGGGGAAAACAAGGGGGAGTGGATGGATCTGGATCCCGAGGAAGATACGGTAGGTGGCGGCGGCTCGATGGGACAAAGTCCCTAGATTTTAGGGTTTGTCCAAAATGACTAAGGGTGGACTATATATACCTCACAAATTAGGTTAGGGGCTACCTCGGTCCCTCTGATCGGAAACGGACGGTCGCGAATAAATAGCTAGGGAGTCCAATTAACAAAACGGAGATATTTTGTAGATGTTTGGGGATGATCCGGACACAATGGTGACGACTGCTCGGGTCGGGTCCGGGACAATTTTCGGACACGCGCGAGGGGGGGGGTGCGGCTGACGAGAGAGGTTAGGTTGGACCTGGCGGTAGGTAGTGAGCTGTGTAGATGGTCTCGAGCTGAGAGAAAGAGAAGAGAGGGAGGCCCAGCGACTGTTTCCAGAGACCGAAAACGTCTGACATTAGACCGGCTATACTGCCGCTATAGTTATCCGTTGGGGCATCAAACGATCTCCGAATGCGATGAAACTTGACAGGCGGTCTATCTACACTATAATAAGACCACGCGCCAACTCTCATCCCATTCCGAGAATATTTTCCGGCCACTTATAAAATACTATTTCGGACATGCCGCGGCGTGTGCAAGTGTGTCTGGGCTCAGAACGGACAACGGAAAGAACGAGGAGACCGGGACGGATGCAAGTTTTGAAAACATGATGATGCAATGCACATGATGGCATGGTATGCAATGCATGACACGCAAGCACATGACAAGGCAGCAACAACGAATAACTGGACGACACCTGGCACATCGGTCTCGGGGCGTTACAACACTCCACCACTACGAGAGGATCTCGTCCCGAGATCTAGAATGGCACCGGAGGGAAAAACGGAAGAGAAAGAGAAGAGGTAACCCTAAGTTGCTTCTTTGACGAATGAGTGAAGCCAAAGAACCTTGCGAGGTTGAACAAATTGAAAAGAAGAAAACAACGGAGATGAACAAAGTTGAAATTACTCTGTTAGAAAAAAATAACAAGGAACATTACGAGAACCATGTAGGTTGAAAGCATAAGAAAAGGGTTGCAGTGGACGAGAAGTAGATGCAAACACTCCGGTTGAAACGAGATGTACAAGGGATGATAAGGACCAATTATGATAAGACTCCAGTAGGAAATGGAAGGTAAAGAATATGGGCTTTGCAATATGAAAGCACTTGGATGAGACTCCGGTTGGAAAAAGAATGATAGCCACAACACTCCGGTTAAAACAAGATGGAGAAGGGATAAGAATGATGTAATTTCGACAGCACTCCGCCTGTAATTGGAAGGAATAGAACATGATCTTGACAAGATGAGAGGATACTTGAAAAGAGGACACGACACTCCAGTTAAAAGGATAAGCACGAAAAGAACATGGTCCTGACAATCCGAGATGATGAGTGAAGAGAGCAACACCTCAATGCGTCCGTAAGAGATAAAAGAATGGAATCAAAAGAACGGAGGAGAAAACAACATCTTCTACCTCAAATGAGCTTGAAAAAAGCATATTTAGGAGAAGGGTCGAACGGAGTTGTTGGAAATCCAACAACGAAAAGAGTAAGCTTGTAGTGGGCTTATGGAGAACATCTCAAAGCTGAGGTGAAATTCTGCCACTAATGGAAACGATGGATTGGAATGATAAGAACAAGGAAACGAGAAACTTATTTCACCGGGAGGATAAATGAAGAACTTGGTTCATTAATGAGCACCATAGATAGAAACATTCCTTAGGGAAAAGCTTTAGGTGAAATATAACCCAAGGTAATTCTAATGGCGAGATTGATGGATTTAAAATTTCTCATTCTTGATAACTTGTGAATCATGAAACATGAACTCAAATTATCAAGAATGACATAATACCACCTCCAATGATACGGAAGAAAGAATTGCACTTCGGATAGCAAGATGAAGAAAAACTTGAGCTTCTTAGAAAAGAATGTCGATGAACACTTCGAGAAGGAATTAAATCCTTGATGAACCCATCATGAAGAACCTTCATGAAGAACTCCGGTAACAAAAGAAATGATCAAACGGAAGGAAAGAGAGGTCGAAAGCACAAGGTGAATCCTTGCAATGATTTGATGGATCTTCGCGATGAAATAATTGAGAGAACTTGGAACTTCGGGAAAAGAATAGATAAGGCATCTCGAACTGAGAATTTGATGAGCCTCCGGAATAAGGAATTGAATCACTTGGAAGAAACAAGAATAATAATTACATTATGCTTATTCTTCACCAATTAAATTGATGACAAGCACCGGATTTGGCATATTACTTATTCTCGTAGAGAGCATTAAGATAGATATAGCGCCAACTTGGGAAAATATTGAACGAACCACCAGTAGGATAGAAATAACAAATGAATCGATACAATAACAAAGGAAGAGAAATCTTGAACGAGCCACCGGTAAGATTTAGAGTATAAGAGCTGAAAGCTGGAATGAATAAATCTTAGATAGTGGGCTCCGGATAATCAAACTGAAAAGACTCCTGAATCACTCCGGATGGGTGAAAAGAAATCTCGCAATCGAAAATAATTATGAGAGGATGGCAACAAACTAGAGCCACGAATCTTGAAGAGAATGAAGCAAGATATGGAGGAAAAACTCTTCTTCGGTCTTCAAAATCCGAGAATGACGACGAGAAACACCACCATGAATTGTTGAGATACTCCGGGGTGACGAATTTAAAGGTTGAGCCAACGGTAAAAAGAGTTTGAAAGATGTTGGTGAAAGACATTTGACTGATGATGATTCATTCTTACGTCAAACTTTGAAATGAATTTGAGAATAGCTCCGGTAAAATAAGAAGAGTCAGGTAAGATTCTGGGAAAAGACCTGTGGTTTAGGGCCCACTCAAAAGATACACCGTAGAACAATTTAAAAGAGAGAGTGCACCAGTTGAATTAAATGGCTTGAATGAGATAACATCCTCGCAAAAGCTTGAACGGATTGAGAATGGAAACGAATCTCCTGAGATATCTTGAGCACTCCGGAACAATTGAATAGCGAGAAATGATTGAATATAAGGTGCACCGGCATGAAAAACGTTTGAAACAAGGAAAAGAATGTGATCAAACACCAAAATCTTGAATTGAATCCACCGGAGAAGAAAAGAATGAATAATGATGAGCTTGAGGCCCGTTAGAATCTTCATGAGAATCACCGGGTAAGAAGATTGAAGGGAAAAGAATGGAGAGGCTTCTCATCAATAAGATGATACTGGATTATGAAATCTTAGTCTTTGAAGAAAAAGGGTGGGTGGGCGGGAAAAACAAAGGCAACTTGAGGACAGATGAAACGAACAACGTTGGAAAACCCAAGAGGTGATCTTGTGGATGTTGAAGTGATCGGATCCACTTGAAGAGAAAATGTGCCGGTTGAAAAGAAATTGAAATGACAAAGTCGATGATCGAGAAGCATTAATATTCACATAGGAATATGAGACCACCGCTTAGGGAAGGTATGGAATCAACATTTGACTTTGAAGCAACTCGAATACCACAACTCCAAACAAAAACGAAGGATTGGCTTGCGGAATAAGCCGGAACAAACATATGATAGAGATTTCGTCTGAAGTTTTCGTGGTGGGGCCTACACGGGCTCGATCGTACAGCACCATCATGTACAAGGCAGTGCACATGACATACGAAGCGTCCCCGAGTCGGCATAGCCAAGGACTCTTTAAGACACAACAAGACCACTATAAAACCAACCGTGGATAGGCGGACCACTAGACGTCGAACCCCAATTTCATATCATACACCCGTCGGAAAGATATCCTAAGAGCTACTTGAATTCCCACTTATAAACTCCCTAAATTTTCCAATTATGCAATCAGGTGTTGGGGATACAGGGGAAGCATAATATCTCACCCAAAACTAGCAAATTCTACATCCAGCTATATCCATCCTTCAACACATAACCAAGAAACCTTCGGAAATCGTCTACCTCAACCTTCGAAAAGCATCCGTTATACAAGTTATGGCAATACTCCCGAACTCCTGCCCCAGTACTGGGTGGCGTCAAGGTTATCTCACCAACAACTGCATACAAGAGATTTTCGATGTCGGCGAAACTAAACTCAGGTATTCCAGAACTGCAACGATAAAATTGTGACGACAACACCTCGGAGCTCAACTCTCCGGGACACTGCCACAACCCCTAAATGACAGGAGGCACCAAGAACAATGTTCTCGTCACAAATCCATCGGAACAATTCCAAGATACCCGTGTGATCCTAAAATTGTTTTTAGTGAAATTTGAGAAGAGAAGAGTCAAAACTCTATGTCGGGATGCCTTACCAGAGCGATGAAGGGACTGGGTAGTAAAAAGAATTCCTAAACTCTCCGATATATAATTCCTAAAAGACTCAAAACATTTTTCTAGACTCAACTCGTCCGCTAATTTAATCAAGCAATGGGGCTCCTAAGGTTGGGGAAGGCTCTGATACCAACTTGTAACGCCCTCGATGCGGCTATATCTCCCACGTGTCGAAGCACGACTTAGAGGCATAACCGCATTGAAAGCAATGTCGCAAGTGAGGTAATCTTCACACAACCCATGTAATACATAAGGGAAAGAGATACATAGTTGGCTTACAATCGCCACTTCACACAATTACCTGAATAAAGCATTACAACATCCAAATACAATGAAGGTCCGCCTACGGAACCAAAGTAAAAGAAGAACCCCAAATGCGACAAGGTCCCGGATCGACCCCAACTAGGCTCCACTACTGATCAACTAGAACGAAACAACACAAAGGACAAGATCTTCATTAAGCTCCTCCTGAGCTTGGTTGCGTCATCTGCACGGACTCATCGGCACCTGCAAGCTGGTTTTGGAAGTATTTGTGAGTCACGGGGACTCAGCAATCTCACACCCTCGCGATCAAGACTATTTAAGCTTATAGGTAAGGCAAGGTAATATGTGGAGCTGCAGCAAGCGACTAGCATATATGGTGGCTAACCTGTTCGCAAAAGAGAGCGAGAAGAGAAGGCAAAGTGTGAACGAAGAACTAAAGAACAACCTACGACAAACATTACTCCAACACCGTGTTCACTTCCCGGACTCCGCCGAGAAGAGACCATCATGGCAACACACGCAGTTGATTCATTTTAAAATAAGTTAAGGTTCAAGTTATCTACAACCGGACATTAACAAATTCCCATCTGCCCATAACCGCGGGCACGGCTTTCGAAAGTTTAAATCCCTGCAGGGGAGTCCCAACTTAGCCCATCACAAGCTCTCACGGTCAACGAAGGATAAACCTTCTCCCGAGACATTCCGATCAGACTCGGTATCCCGGTTCTACAAGACAACTTCGATAAGTTAAAACAAATCCAGCAACACCGCCCGAATGTGCCGACAAATACCGATAGGAGCTGCACATATCTCGTTCTCAGGGCACACTCAGATGAGACATCCTACGAGTAAAACCAAACCTCAAGTTGCCCCGAGGTGGCCCCACAGTCTGCTCGGTCGGACCAACACTCAGAGGAGCACTGGCCCAGGGGGGTTTAAATAAAGATGACCCTTGAGTCCGCAAAACCCAAGGGAAAAAGAGGCTAGGTGGCGAATGGTAAAACCAAGGTTGGGCATTGCTGGAAGAGTTTTATTCAAGGCGATTTGTCAAGGGGTTCCCATTATTACCCAACCGCGCAAGGAACGCAAAATCCGGGAACATAACACCGATATGGCAGAAACTAGGGCGACAAGAGTGGAACAAACCACCAGGCATAAGGCCGAGCCTTCCACCCTTTACCAAGTATATAGATGCATTAATTAAATAAGAGATATTGTGATATCCCAACAAGTAAACATGTTCCAACAAGGAACAACATCTCCATGTTCCAACAAGGAACAAACTTCAATCTTCACCTGCAACTAACAATGCTATAAGAGGGGCTGAGAAAAGCGGTAACATAGCCAAACAACGGTTTGCTAGGACAAGGTGGGTTAGAGGCTTGGCTCAACAATATGGGAGGCATGATAAGCAAGTGGTAGGTATCGCAGCATAGGCATAGCAAAAGAGCGAGCAACTAGCAAGCAAAGATAGAAGTGATTTCGAGGGTATGATCATCTTGCCTGAAATCCCGCAAGGAAGAAGAATGAGTCCATGAAGAAGACAAACTGACGTAGCCAACAGATCCTCACAACACGACATTATCGGAACCAACCCGAAGAAGCAACACCGGAAAGAAGCAAACAATCATGGTAAACAACCAACACATAATCATGTCATGATGCACAATCAAGTATGATGCATGTCCGGTTTAATGAAGCATGGCATGGCAAAGTGCACAAGCAACCCTACAAATTAAGTGGAGCTCAATATGCAACGGGATGCATATTGACGGAACACCACAACAATTATTTAGTTCGATCTCGTTTATGTACCCAACAATATTAAATGTTGTTAGCATGGCAAGAGGTGAAGCAAAGTAAAACTATCTATCTAGTCAAGTTTAAATGAGGCCGGAAGTAACGAACAACAATTCCGGTAAAACCCCATGAGCATATTATAGATTTGGTACTGTTCTGCCCTAAGCCATATTTTAGAGTTGTTAAACATGCAATAAAAGTGCACCATGTTAAACTAGGCATTTTTCTACCCCATTTACATATAAAGTTTTTAAATTTGGAGCTATGGTTGAATAGTTATGAATTAAAGTATTTTAGCATGGCATCGGAGCAAATTATATGCAAACAACAAGTCTAAACATTTTAACCATGCATGAAAGTTGAAAATTATTAAACTAGACAAAATTCTAAGCAAGTTACATATATAATTTATTTAGATCCGATGCACGGTTGTGGAGATATTAAATGCATGAAGTGCAAGGGGCTTTCTGTAAAACTGGACGGCTCTGGATAAATAGATAAATCGCGCAAAGAAAAAACCACATTGGGCCGAATCTGAAGGCTGGCCCAACAAACAGAGGGGCTAGAGGGGCTTCTCACCCAGTGGGCCTGGCCCGGATCGGGAGGGAGGCTGCAGGAGGGGCGCTGGGCCCTGGCGACTCGAGAAAGAGGGCGCGGTCAACGCGCTAGCGAAGCAGGGGGGTCGAGACGCTCGTCCTCCTCTGCATCTGCTTCGATGCAGAGGACACCGGCGATGCAGGAGGCCGCAGCAGCGGGACTGGCGGCGGCTTGAGGGACTCCGGTGAGGAGGGCGGCGACCTGGAGGCGCGTTCAACGCGAGGCGAGGCGCTCGACCTGGAGATCAACAAAGGCTCGGCGCGTCCTGGAGAAGAAGCACGGGCGGCACAGGAGGAGTTCGGGCGCGACGCGAAGAACCAAGGGGTGGCCATGGCGGTGGAGCCTGGGCGCGGCGGCGCTGCTGGTCTGGCGGTGCTCTGACGAAGATGGAGGCGACGGGGTCGCGGACTTGACGAACGGCGGCGGATTCGAGCGATGGCGCGGCGGAGCTCGGGCCCTGGGATGCTGGCGAGGTGGCCGTCCGAGCGGGAAGACGAGCGCGGGGTCGAGCGCTGCAGCGGGGCGCTTGTCTGCTGCGTGGCTCGGGCGTGAGGAGGGATCAGGCGATCGAGGGCGCAGGGGCCCGACCGGGTGGCCTGAAGGTCGAGGTCGCCGTCTCGGGCGTCCATGGCGGTTTCCTTTTATAGAGAGAAACAAGAGGGAGTTGAGCAGGGGCGCAGAGAAGAAAAGAAGCAGATTAAGGGCAGCGCGCGAGGTACTGGCCTGGGGGTTTCCGGCGGCGGCGTTGGTCGTCGGACGACGTGACGAGGAGGGGCCAGGGACGAGGCATGTCTCGGGTAGGAGAAAGAGGGGCTCTACGGGATTTGAGCGGCTGTGGTGTGGTGGTTGGCTCGCTGGGGAAAACAAGTGGGAGTGGATGGATCTGGATCCCGAGGAAGATACGGTAGGTGGCGGCGGCTCGATGGGACAAAGTCCCTAGATTTTAGGGTTTGTCCAAAATGACTAAGGATGGACTATATATACCTCACAAATTAGGTTAGGGGCTACCTCGGTCCCTCTGATCGGAAACGGATGGTCGCGAATAAATAGCTAGGGAGTCCAATTAACAAAACGGAGATATTTTGTAGATGTTTGGGGATGATCCGGACACAATGGTGACGACTGCTCGGGTCGGGTTCGGCACAATTTTCGGACGCGCGCGAGGGGGGGGGGTGCGGCTGACGAGAGAGGTTAGGTTGGACCTGGCGGTAGGTAGTGAGCTGTGTAGACGGTCTCGAGCTGAGAGAAAGAGAAGAGAGGGAGGCCCAGCGACTGTTTCCGGAGACCGAAAACGTCTGACGTTAGACCGGCTATACTGCCGCTATAGTTATCCGTTGGGGCATCAAACGATCTCCGAATGCGATGAAACTTGACAGGCGGTCTATCTACACTATAATAAGACCACGCGCCAACTCTCATCCCATTCCGAGAATATTTTCCGGCCACTTATAAAATACTATTTCGGACATGCCGCGGCGTGTGCAAGTGTGTCTGGGCTCAGAACGAACAACGGAAAGAACGAGGAGACCGGGACGGATGCAAGTTTTGAAAACATGATGATGCAATGCACATGATGGCATGGTATGCAATGCATGACACTCAAGCACATGACAACGCAACAACAGCGAATAACTGGACGACACCTGGCATATCGGTCTCGGGGCGTTACATGCGTGTACCTGCTCCCCACGATTGAAAAGATAAATGAAACGTTTGTGGCTGGGCGGCCGGCCGAAGGTTGGACCGGTCACACGCGGCCGAAGTTTGAGCCTTATTTTTTCATCTCCATGGCCACACACAGCGCACCGGCATGACGAGCCCTTGCTGTTAGGGCGAGCCACGGCAGGGGCAGAGATGTCACGGCGGGGGGAGCTACAAGAGGCCGCGCGCGACGCCGGTCACCGTCGATGGCATGGGACAGCGGAGGTGGTGCTGGAACCATTCATTTGAAAGCTTCCATCGTTTGATTCAAAAGCTTCAATAGACCTGGCATATAAAGCTGCAACCGGACACTGTGCAAATGAAAATGCTACAACCGTTCACAAGAAAGCTTCAACCATAGTTTGAAAAGACTTCAACCAGACTTCCATGGAACCCCAAAAGCTGCAACCGGCAATAAGAAAAGCTTCAACCACTCATGTCTCAGTTGCGTCCCACAATAACAGAGACGACATTTTGCTGCAATCGTCCTAAGTTTTTGCTACGATAATCAATGGATTTTGCTACAAGCATTTTTCATGGGCGCTATGGTGCTACAGGCGCGGCGAGAACACAACCCGCTGTTGGGGATGGGATGTTGCACACTACAACGCCGAGATCAGTTATGTAGAGGCGGGCGGCGCAGTGTTGGGTGGACGACGACGAGAATTGCGGCGAAAAGAGTTGCCGCGTTGCAACCTTGGGGGTCGGCGCCGTCATGGCGAGCTGCAACCTGGGGGGAGGGGGAGGGCGCGGGGCGTTGTTGCTCGCTGGAGTTGCGCATGGTGCGCAGATCAGAGAGACGGTGAGGGCGGGGGTATTTCCCGAGGGCTGGGTTAGGGAGGGACCAAGGGAGGCGCCATGGCGAAGGATGTGCAGCTTGTACGTGAGGTAAGGGGAGGATTGACCTGCGCGTGCGAGAGAAGGATCAAATCTGAACGATCGTGATTGGGCCAATCGGACGCCGGCGTGGCGACCGGCCGACCGGCACCTAGTATTGACCAAAACATAACCGTCGGAATCAAAGAGATACAGTGACATAAGGCCTTGTATAATGTGAGATGCTTAAGGGAGATGCTTAGAAAAATAATGTCTCTACCGTGAAAATAAACATTGGTGCTTGAGAAAAAATCGGTTTATTTTTGTAAGCACCTCCCTAAACATCTAACATTGTACAAGGCTTAACTGGGTTGAACCACACCGGGCATAACCAGGGACTTGATTATCACAATTTTTTTTTGTACTTTTACGCTGAGACGAAATCAAACATTCGTTCGTATTCATTCACGCCGAAACTCTGGAATAAAACTTGCACCAACATTATTTTGGTAAATCATTAAAACTTACACCAATATCGTTTTGCTAAATCATTGCAAGGTACGACCAAGGCCAAAATCACCTTTTCAACTGCCGCTTTGGTGATCTGTATACGACTGTACCTGGTGCGTATATAAAGGAGACGGAAATTTGAGTGTCACGTTGGTATACTGGCAAAATCTCAAAGGCATATATACAATTAATTCAAAATTTAAAAACATTCGAAGATACCAGCTTTCATAACTGTAGTTTTTAGTTGTTCCAGGAAAAAAATGTTTAGGCCCTGTACAATGCTTCTTCCTTAATTAGCTACCTAGATTACGATGGAATTTCCAAGAACTCCTGGCTATAGGATCTCAATCAAACAGAAAATACTATTCCGTTTCTCTTTACTCCGTGTATGTGATTTGTCTTGAATCAAACTTTGTAAAATTTAATCAAATTTATATTAAGAAAACATCTTTTTTTTGAATAAGAAAACATCTACAATACTAAAAATATGTGAATGTTGATATATCATTTCATAAAGTTGATCAAACTGCATTAAGTTTGACTTAAGACAAAAACTTACATGTGAAGTAAAAAAAAACTAAAAGTAACATGCACTACTGGTCAGTCACTGTAAGTATACGTCCAAATCTGGCTGGAACCATATGGCGTTCATGGGCTCCTTGGCATAGAACGAAGGGCGGTAGCATTGCTCCTGAAATGAGTAGAACGCCTGCGTCCTGCCACCACCATTGATCTCACTATAGTTCGGGAGGAACATCTTATTACATGAATCTTCTCCTGTAGGTGGCACAGCAATCAGAGCATTGCTCCTATCCCAAAACACGGCCGCGTCCTCCATGCCTTCAAACTCGGACCAAACCATCCGAGACCGATCGAGCTTGAACGTTCTAACAGACCCATCATCGCCATTTTCTCTGATAATGGCGACCAACTCCCCCTTCCACTCCACCAGATAGTTATAATCATATTCCCTAGGATGCACCTCTTTGCTTCCGCGTATCGGTTGATCCGGCTTTTCAAGGATGTTCCATTCCATTTGGTCCTTGTTCGGGTCCACCACCCCAAGCCGGCCATTGATGTCCAGAAAATAGAAGAGTCCATCCAGGAAGACGGGACTGTGAGATGCCATGAAGAAGGTCACATCGTCGTGGCCTGCGGATTCATCCTTCCAATCTTCATCTCCCATTCGCCATGTATTTATCGTGACAACTTCGCCGTTCGGTGTAGATCCTGCGGCAAGGACCATGAAGTCTGGAGAACCCGGCACCGAAGAAAATGACAATCCTTTGAGACCAAGGATATCCAAAGGTGGAAGAGCGATCACATGGCCACCATTAGGGTAGTTCTTGAACGGATTCACTAGGAAGAACATGTGGTCGCCGCCTCTCGATACGATGACCCAACCGTTCTTTGTGAAATGCAGTAACTGCGATCCTTGAAATTTGAGACCTGAAATAGGGATATTTAACCTGATACTATACTTCTTTTCGCCCACTGGATCGAAGATCTCGACAAGATCCTCCTTGGTCCTTCCTGCTGGCCGAGTTGTCATGAGCAATGGCGACACTTTAGCATTTTGGATCGGGCTCTTAATGGAGTTCCACTGCTTGCAGACAGCTTTCAAGTGTAGGAAATCGATGAATGAAATCTTGGGTACTAGTAACTGCAATAAGTCGGTATGGAGATCGCGCCACTGCCTCTCATCTCGAGAGGCTGTAGCGCTCATCCCTGTGTGCTCTTTTTCTTGCTCTCCACAACAATGTTCAATTCTTGTTTGCATCACCTGTCAAGTACAGGTTAAACTCGCGTACTCAACGTAGTTAATCTACCAGTAATAATATAATCATGTACAAACTTACTTCATTGGAGACATCATCAGAAGTGTCGATGGTTCGTGCTGCTTCCAGACCGAAGCTGCAAATACATCATGAAATACATACATAGAAATATTATAAATTATCACATTGATCGAACCCACAAATAATATTACTACAACTAATAAGTACTTGTTCAGATCGAGTCAGTTGAATTAAACTTGCCTAGTAGAAAGAGCCCAGAAAACTTCCTGACCATCATCGTCATATCCCTCGACTATGCTAAGCCGAATGGTCATATCATCCAGAGACACGGTGTAGATACCAAATCCGCCGCAAACCTCGCGTAGCACATGGATACAGTTGGGCTGAGTTCCTGCTTCAGCCGCCGACTGAACCGCAAAAATAAAGTTGCCTACAAAAAAAGTTCTGTCGCCGATGGTGTCCACCGTTTCCCATGCATTGCCCTCATCGTTCCATCGGAAAACCTTCACATCCACCACCTCCACCGGGCACCCATAGAGGCAGCAGCGCACCAAGAAGAGCTCGCCACTGGGACATGGCACCGGGTAGCACTTGTATCCATTGTGCACTGGGCACGGCGGCGGACGCGTCATGTCCGCCCTCTCAACCACCGGCGCCGGGCCTGACGCATCGACAACCACCAAGGACGCCATGGTCGTTGCGTACACCTTCCCCTGGCTGCCAGGGGTTATGGGACCGTCGAACTGGTCGTTCTTCTCAACGAGCTCCGCCGGGAGTCTGGACCACCCTGCGTCACCGGGGCGGCAGTGGAGGAGGAACCTCTCCCTGATGAAGCTAAGCACAACGGTGCAGTCGGATGGGGTCTGCGACGAGAGCGCGCAGCCGAACAGTAGGTGCGGCTTCCGCGCGTCCTCGGGCAACGGCGGAAGATCGATCACAGTGGGGGACGAGCGCGACATATTAGCGAAGCTCACGAGGGAGCACCCGCTGGTAACCTCGTCGAGCATGAGCGACCAGTCCCCGTCCAGGCCGAGGCATATTTTCCCTTGCAGCGCCGGCATGTCCGGCGTCTCCTCCCAGCGGCGGCATCCGTCGAACGGCGCGACGACGACGGGTTTGCTCGTGCCGTTGAATTGTACCACCCACGGTGGCTGCTGCGCCTTGGCCATAAAGTAGGGTTCTTCGATATCTGCTGCGGAGCGCGTCTCGAACCCTGGATATCGATCTCTTTTTTTGGGGAGAAAAACGTCTGGATCTGATTATATGGAGACCTGGTCCGTCGTGTCCATCAGGAACTTTTTTTGGTACGTGTTTGGTTCGCGATTTTTCCACCGGCTTCAGAATACAATACGAACGTTTGGTTTGGCTGGGCCGGTTTTAATCAGATACAGCGCTATACGCACAGTTATGAAAAGATAAGAAAAGAAGATACAGCGCTACGCAAACCTGAAAACGGCCCGTACCGGCTGGCTTCCAAAGACGGAAACAATCCGCTTCAAGAAATCACAAAAACTGTCAGCCAACACAGTTGTATCCTTATTTCAGCATCCAATATGTTACTACCATTTTTTCTTGAGGCAATCCAGTATGTTACCTTCTTTTTAGATCATCCAATATGTTACCTGCTCCAGACCAAACGCATCTCGGTCATCATCGACTTCGCGGCAGCCCGGCGCTCCATCGCAGGGAGGCTGCTCGTCGGGTGACTCCTTTCTCCGTACCCTGCTGACCCCGAAGCCATTGTTCGCGAGACCATGGCGTATCCACGCCGAGCTAACGGTCCAGCGGGTGGCAAGTGTAGACGGCAGGTTCATCATCCACATTGTGTTCGAGGGTGATAGGTTGCATGTGCTGAGGGCTGGGCCGTGGCACTACCACAAGTCCATAACGACGGAGTCATCTTCGCGCCATTCGACGGGCAATGCAAGTGACATCCGACTCGACTAAATCCGTGTGTGGGCGCAAATTCAAGGCTCCCACACGAGCTCAAGACCGAGGAGATGGGCTGGGAATTGGGAAGAAAGCTGGGTACCATCATCGCCATCGCCCACAAGAATAAGCTGATCGTTGACAAGTCCCTCCGCTTGCGTGTTGACATGCTTGTACATCGTCCCATCAAGTGATACATCAGTGCTACCCCAACTGAAAGTACCAATGTTCTGAAGTACTTCCTCTGTAAACAAATATAAGGTCGTTTAGATCAATATACACTCCAATGTAAAATATGAAAAACTCTCAAATTTTTGTTTTTGCTATGGTCTACTGGGACACACCACAAAGAAGTTTTGCAGCATTCCTAAGGAGCAGCACGCAGCGGTCTTCCACTTCGACATCAAGGCCCCGCCTATCTGGAAAGAGAGAAGCTTCAAAGGTTCTTCGGAGCCTCTGGGTCCGATGCGCTGTTCTCTGAATTTTGAAGGGATGTCGGCACCGACGCATTTGGAGAAAGAAGAAGAGGCTGAGAAACATTAAGCCAAGGTTCCGGACGTGGTCATCAATGTGGTGCCTATGACCGTCAAGCAGCTTGTGGTTTCTCTAGCAGGGAGAGGTCTAACACCGTGGCTGCCCGGGACATTATGGGCATGAACTTTGATCCTGTTGCACAGTACTTTCTCTGTTTTTTTTACTCCGCATATAAGATTTTGGTCAAAATCAAACTGCACAAAGTTGACTAAATTTATATAAAAAAATATGCACATCTATAATACTAAAATAATATAGTATGAAAATACGTTTCATGGTGCATCTGATAATATTGATTTCATATTGTGAATGTTTATATTTTTTAATATAAAGTTAGTCAAACTCTATAGCGCTTGACCAAACCTTATACGGACTGAAAAAACGGAGGGAGTATGTCGCAGGGGCGATGGTCCCTTTGACTAGGCTTCGCGCGACGTTGGGAGAGGCTGCGAACAACTCGTCTGGCAGGAGGACATTGGGCGTAAGTCGGGGGTGACTCTTGATGCTGCTTGTGTGTTCGTTGAGATGGCTGGTGCTGCCATTCGCCCATTCCCATAACTGGAGAGGCCACTCACGTGGCTAGAGCTGCTCCTGTGAGGGCGGCTGGAATTGCCACTCCCGTGGCTGCAGCGGGAGTAAATAGCATAAACTTTGGGTCAGGGTTCAAGAACTATTACAAATTTGTTTTTCACCAATAACTACCAAAAGTGTGGCCGCTGTTTTAAAAACTCAAATGGGTTGGTGCTTAAATCTTAAACCATTTTATGACAACTGGCCCAGTCGTCAGATCCGCATAGCACAAAAGTCAACACAGTTAGAGTGGGTTGTTAAGTTGCACTCTATGACAAATGTGATCTACATGTCATTCTCACAAAAATTCCCAACAAAAAATCCCCAATTTCTCCCCTATCTTCTTCCTTCGACTGGAAGTTAGGAGAGGCTGCCGCGACGGCTGCCATCGATTCAGAGCGTTGCTCCTCTGCGTCCAGTAGTGCCTCAATGCCCTCACCATTGCGCTGCTGCCAGCCTCCCCACCGGAGTCCCTGCCGGGTAGTGGAGGTTGCCCCGTGCTCCCTACCCCTCCGTCTGACCTATAGGGCCATGCACACAGGAGGGAGAAGGGCGACGGCCAGCTCCTGCCGCCGCCCCCATGGTGCTTCGGCCACTCGAGCACCTCCCCTGTACCAACATCATTTGGCTAAATCATCAAAACTATTTTTAGGATAAATCATCAAAACTTAAACCAATATCATTTGGCTAAATTATCGCAACGTATGACCAAGGGCATAATCGTAGAGGGGGGAATTTGAGTGTCATGAGGGTATATGGGCAAAATCTCGACGACACATATAAAATTTATTTATAAATCAAAACTTGAACATCCAAGATACCAACTTTCGTAACACTTTTTAGTTGTTTCAAGATAAAAATGTTTCAGGCCCTGTACAATGCTTCTTCCCCTTTTTTACTCCATGTATATGATATTTCTTGAGTCAAACTTCATAAAGTTTGACCAAATTTATATGAAAAATATCAATATCTACAATACTAAAAATACACAATATGAAAATTAATTCCACCATGCATCTAATGATATAGATTTGATACCATGAATGTTTTGTTTTCTCTCAATATTGGTCAAACTTTACAAATTTTGACTTAAGAAAAAACTTATATGCAAACAAAAAAGAAGCGAAGGGAGTAACATGCACTACATGTAAGTCAGCGTAAGTACGTCCAAGTCCGGCTGGAACCATATGGCCTGCATGGCTCCTTGGCATAGAAGGAAGGGTAGTAGCATTATTCCCCGAATGAGTAGAACGCCTGCTTCCTGCCACAATCCGTGATCTCACTATAGCTAGGGAGGAACATCTTGTTACATAAGTCTTCTCTAGCAGGCGGCACAGCATTCAGAGCATTGCTCTTATCGCAAAACACGGGCACGTCCTCCATGTTGGGCAACGTAGTAATTCAAAAAAATTCCTACGATCATGCAAGATCTATTTAGGAGATGCATAGCAACGAGAGGGAAGAGTATGACCATGTACCCTCGTAGATCAAAAGCGGAAGCATTATGTTAACGTGGTTGATGTAGTCGAACGTCTTCACGATCCAACCGATCCAAGTACCGAACGTACGGCACCTCCGTGTTCAGCACACGTTCAACTCGATGACGTCCCTCGAGCACTTGATCCAGTAGAGGGTCGAGGGAGAGTTCCGTCAGCACGACGGCGTGGCAGCGGTGTTGGTGATGTGATCCGCGCAGAGCTTCGCTTAAGCACTACTACGCTATGACCGGAGGAGTAAATTGTGAAGGGGGGCACCGCACACGACTAAGACAAATCTTGGTGTGCCTTTGGGGTGCCCCGCGCCCCCGTATATAAAGGGGAAGGAGGAGGCCGGCGGCCTAGGAGGGGCGCGCCAAGGGGGAGTCCTACTTGGACTCCTAGTCCAAGTAGGATTTGGCCCCCCTCCTTCCTTCCAACGGAGGGGGAAAGGGGAAAGAGGTGTAGAGGGAGAAGGAAAGGGGGGCCGCGCCCCCTCCCCTTGTCCAATTCGGATTGGGCTTGGGGGGGCCTCCACCTCCTGTGGCTGCCTCCTCCTCTCCACTATGGCCCATGAGGCCCATCAACTCCTCCCCCCCGGGGGGGGGGGGGGGGGAGGGTCCGGTAACCTCCTGGTACTCCAAAAAATCCCCGATCTTCTTCAGAACCATTCCGGTGTCCGTATATAACCTTTCAATATATGAATCTTTATCTCTCGACCATTTCGAGAGCTCTCGTCATGTCCGTGATCTCATCCGGGAGTCCTAACAAACTTCGGTCACCAAAACACATAACTCATAATACAAATCGTCATCGAACGTTAAGCGTGCGGACCCTACGGGTTCGAGAACTATGTAGACATAACCGAGACACATCTCCGGTCAATAACCAATAGCGGAACCTGGATGCTCATATTGGCTCATACATATTCTATAAAGATCTTTATCGGTCAAACCGCATAACAACATACGTCATTCCCTTTGTCATCGGTATGTTACTTGCACGAGATTCGATCGTCGGTATCATCATACCTAGTTCAATCTCGTTACCGACAAGTCTCTTTACTCGTTCCGTAATGTATCATCCCGTAACTAACTCATTAGTCACATTGCTTGCAAGGCTTATGTCGGATTTAGGGTTCCGTAGACCCATGAGAGGTTCGAACTCTAGGGTGCGCACGAAGGACTCTTTCTCCCCAGCCTGCCTACCCAATGATTCCACGACCTAGCTCATCGAACCCAAAGAACATGAGACACAGAGGTTTATACTGGTTCGGGCCACCGTGTGGTGTAATACCCTACTCCAGTGAGGTGGTGAATTGCCTTGTGGGGCTGAGGATGAACTAGTAAAGAGGAAGAACGGCCTCAGGAGGAGAGGTGTTCTTGAGCTCGATGAGTTGGTGGATGTGACGATGGAATGGATCCGATCCAAGGTTCGTCCCCCCTCTATGGTGGTGGCTAAGTCCTATTTATTGAGGCCCTGGTCCTCTTCCCAAACGTAGGCGGGAAGGGATCCCACAACGGCCAATTTTGAAGGAAGACAACTAGTACAAGCTATCCTGATAAAAGTAGTCTCCGCCTGCCAAATGCTCTGGTGGTGATTGTGACGCCCCGAGACCGATGTGCCAGGTGTCTCCCAGTTATTCGCTGTCGTTGCCATATCTTTGCTTGCGTGTTGCATCTTGCCATGTCATCATCCGCATTGCATCATCATGTTTTCAAAACTTGCATCCGTCCCGGTCTCCCCGTTCCTTCCGTTGTCTGTTCTGAGTCCGACCACACTTGCACGCGCCCGCGGCATGTCCGAAATAGTGTTTTATAAGTGGCCAGAAATTGTTCTCGGAATGGGTTGAAAGTTGGCTTGCGGTCTTATTATAGTGTAGGTAGGCCGCCTGCCAAGTTTCATCGCATTCGGAGTCCGTTTGACGCCCCAACGGATAACTATAGCGGCAGTATAGCCGGTCAAACGTCAGACGTTTTCGGTCTCCGAAAACTGCCGTTGGGTCTTTCTCTTCTCTCCTCTCAGCCCGAGGCCTTCTGCACAGCCCACTACCACTCACCGTCAGGCCCTACCTAAACTCTCTCGTCAGCCCGCGGCCCTCCTCGCGCGCGCGCCCGAAAGTTGTCCCGGACCCGACCTGGGCAGTCGTCACCGTTGGATCCGGAACATCCCCAAACATCTACAAAACATCTGCGTTTTTTTAATTGGGCTTCCTAACCTATATTTTCTTGACCGTCCGATTACGATCGGAGGGATTCAAACGACTCTACCCAAATCCATTCGGTATATATATCCGGATCAAACCCTAGTCCAATCCATCCATCCCCTCTCTGCCGCCAGCCGACCAACTCCCTCCTTCCTCGGGATCCTCCCAGATCCATCGAACCAGCCACCAGCCAACCATCGCTCTCCACTGTTCCTCCTCGATCCAAGCCCCGGCCTCCCCGAGCAGCCTCGCGCGTAAACCTCCCGAGCCCAAGCGAGTTGCTGTGCCTCGCGCCCATGGCCAGTCACCCGAGGCACTACCTCCTTCAACCTCGCTGCTTCGCCGCCGTCCGTCTCCGGCGACCGGATCCCGCCGGAGCACCGCCGAACAGGCCGACCTCGCCTCCCTTTCTCTCTCTACCGTTGCTCTCTCGCTCTCCAGCACCTCACCTCGCGGCCTCTCGTTCTTCAGGACGAACAGGGACCTCACCATGGCCACTGGATGGAGTGCCACCGCCGTGGATCCTCACCGGCATCACCCTCGCCCGCCGTCCCGTGACCCTGATCCGACTGGCACTCCGCCGCCTTGCCCATTGATTTCTGCCGCGCTGCGCTACTTCGCTCACGTCGCCCCGGCCCCCTTCCGCTCCGTCCACGCGAGGTGAACGAGCACACCAGCGGCGTCCGTTGACCGCCTCGTTGCTCCCGCGTCGCCAGGCCCAGCATCACCCTCCCTGTCGTCAAGTTCACCGCTCGTTCCTCTGCTTCGAGCGACAGGTCGAGGCCAGCGCGACACCACCCCAAGCTGCTCCGCCTCCGCACCATGGACGGCCCCGACAGCCGCTTGGAGCTCGCCTGCGCCGCGCCCCTCGTTGCACGTCCCCTATTTCGCATCCCGCGCCGAGCTCCTCAAGTTCCGCGTCCGCCGTGGCCGTGGAGCACATCGGCGTCGTCCTCGCTAGCGGCGCAAAGTCCCTCTGCTTCCCTGCTCCAAATCAACCGTCAAGCGTCGCTGCCTCCCCACGTGCCGTCCCGGAGTTCCGTGCCAAGCCGCCGGCTTCCTTCGCGCCGTTCCTGCCGCCCGAGTCGCCGGCGAGCTCCTCCCGCTCCGTCGCCTCTTCTGCTTCAAGCCACTCGGTCCGCATCGATGGTGGAGGTTAGCGCGCTCGAGTCTGCGTTGACCTCGCCCGCTTGATTCCCTGTCTCGCCTCGTTCTAGAGCCGGCCCATCTTCCCCCGCGGCCTGCTGCCTCTACCGACCTGGGCCAAGGCCCGATGTGAGCAGCTCCCCTAGCCCAGCTCAGTTCAGTTTCAGCCCATAGTGTTTTTTTTTGCTGCTGCTGCAAATTTGACAAATAACCAGAGAATTACTGTTTTACAGTTTAGCCCCTAAACTTCATGCATATAATAACTCTCAAACTGTGCATGGGTTTAAAATAATTTATATGTGAAACTTGCTTAAAATTACGTGTAGATTAACAATATGCCACTTTCTTGCCATGTTAAAATGTTTAAAATGATGTTTGCATTATTTTGCTCCTATGCCATGTTAAAATGTTTTAATTCATAACTATTTAACCGTAGCTCGGTTTTAATTAATCTTTATATGTAAATGGGGTAGAATTTTGCCTAGTTTAACATGGTGACATTGCTTTGCATGTTTAACAACTATAAAATATGGTTTAGGGCAGAACAGTACCAAACCTAAGATTATGCACATGAGGAGTTTCCGGACTTGTTGTTTGTTGTTCCGGCCTCTTTTAAACTTGCCTAGTTAGGTAGTTTTATTATGCTTCACCCTCTTGCCATGTTAATCAACATTTAATCTTATTGGGTACATAAATGAGAGAGAACTAAATAAGTCATGTGGTGTTTTCTTCAATATGCAACTCCGTTGCATATTGAGCTCCACTTGTAGTGTTGTTTGTTGCACTTTGCCATGCCATGCTTCATTAAATCGGACATGCATCATACTTGGTTGTGCATCATGCCATGTTTATGTGGTGGTTGTCTACTATGTTGTTTGCTTCTTTCCGGTGTTGCCTCTTCGGGTTAGTTCCGATAACGTCGCGTTTGTGAGGATCCGTTTGACTTCTTCATGGACTCGTTCTTCTTCCTTGCAGGACTCAGGCAAGATGACCATACCCTCGAAATCACTTCTATCTTTGCTTGCTAGATGCTCGCTCTTTTGCTATGCCTATGCTGCGATACCTACCACTTGCTTTATAATGCCTCCCACATTGCCATGTCAAGCCTCTAACCCACCTTGTCCTAGCAAACCGTTGTTTGGCTATGTTACCGCTTTGCTCAGCCCCTCTTATAGCATTGCTAGTTGCAGGTGAAGATGGAGTTTGTTCCATGTTGGAACATGGTTATTGTTGGGATATCACAATATATCTTATTTACTTAATGCATTTATATACTTGGTAAAGGGTGGAAGGCTCGGCCTTATGCCTGGTGTTTTGTTCCACTCTTGCTGCCCTAGTTTTCGTCATACCGGTGTTATGTTCTTTGATTTTGCGTTCCTTACGCGGTTGGGTTATAATGGGAACCCCTTGACAGTTCGCCTTGAATAAAACTCCTTCAGCAAGGCCCAACCTTGGTTTTTACCATTTGCCTCACCACCACCTACTTTTCCCTTGGGAGTCGCTCTCTCGAGGGTCATCTTTATTTTAAGCCCCCTCGGGCCAGTGCTTGTCTAAGTGTTGGTGCGAACTAGAGTCCTTTGCAGCGCCACCTCGGGGAAACTTGAGGGTTGGTTTTAGTTGTACGGAGCGCTCATCCGGTGTTGCCCTGAGAACGAGATATGTGCAGCTCATATCGGGATGTCGGCGCATGGGGCGGTCTTGCTGGTCTTGTTTTACCATTGTCGAAATGTCTTGTAACCGGGATTCCGAGTCTGACCGGGTCTTCCTGGGAGAAGGAATATCCTTCGTTGACCGTGAGAGCTTGTTATGGGCTAAGTTGGGACACCCCTGCAGGGTTATGAACTTTCGAAAGCCGTGCCCGCGGTTATGGGCAGATGGGAATTTGTTAATGTCCGGTTGTAGAGAACTTGACACTTAACTTAATTAAAATGCATCAACCGCGTGTGTAGCCGTGATGGTCTCTTCTCGGCGGGGTCCAGGAAGTGAACACAGTGTTGGAGTTATGCTTGAACGTAAGTAGTTTCAGGATCACTTCTAGTTTACGACCGTGCTTTGCATCTCCTCTCTCTCTCTCTCTCATTTGCGTATGTTAGCCACCATATATGCTAGTGCTTGCTGCAGCTCCACCTCACTACCCTTTCCTACCCATAAGCTTAAATAGTCTTGATCTCGCGGGTGTGAGATTGCTGAGTCCTCATGGCTCACAGATACTTCCAAACAGTTGCAGGTGCCGATGATACCAGTGCAGGTGACACAGCTGAGCTCAAGTGGGAGCTCGATGAAGATCATGTTCGTTGTGTTGTTTCGTTTCCAGTTGATCAGTAGTGGAGCCCAGTCGAGGCGATCGGGGATCTAGCAATAGGGGTGGTCTTTCTTTATTTTGGTTCCGTAGTCGGACCTTATTTGTATCTGGATGATGTAATGCTATATTTATGTATTGTGTGAAGTGGCGATTGTAAGCCAACTCTTTATCCCTTTCTTATTCAGTACATGGGATGTGTAAAGATTACTCCTCTTGCGACATGCCTACTATGCGGTTATGCCTCTAAGTCGTGCTCCGACATGTGGGAGATATAGCCGCATCATGGGTGTTATAGTGACGCTGCTATGGGCTCTGCGATGACCTCCGTCCTGCTGGTCTTGGTCTTCTTGCACCGATATGGAAACCTTTGTCTGATGTCTCGGGACTCCTCGCCTGCGCTTGCCTCTTTATCACCAAAGAGGAAACTAGTACACTGCACCCGCTGGCGCCCGCCTGGCCCTGGTCGTCACGACTCATGTCACGTGAACCACGCGAGGTGCCCCCTGCATTGATATCTCCGCTCCTCGGGAGCCATCCTAGTGTGGCTGCCCCAGGGAGGTCTTGGTGTCGTCTGCCTCACGAGGCTTGGCCCCTCGCGAGGGTCTTGAGTAGTTGCTGTCAAAGCTAGGCCGTACCGGGCCGTTGGTGGAGCCACACCGTGGGCCCCAGGCAGGCAAGTCTAGGCACCCCCGTTCCCAGGATGCCGAGAACTTATAGTGATGTGCATTACCGAGAGGGCCCAGAGATACCTCTCCGATACACGGAGTGACAAATCCTAATCTCGATCTATGCCAACTCAACAAACACCTTCGGAGACACCTGTAGAGCATCTTTACAATCACCCAGTTACGTTGTGACGTTTGATAGCACACAAAGTGTTCCTCCGGTACTCGGGAGTTGCATAATATCATAGTAAGAGGAATATGTATAAGTCATGAAGAAAGCAATAGCAATAAGACTAAACGATCATTGTGCTAAGCTAATGGATGGGTCTTGTCCATCACATCATTCTCTAATGATGTGATCCCGTTGATCAAATGACAACACATGTCTATGGTCAGGAAACTTAACCATCTTTGATTAACGAGCTAGTCAAGTAGAGGCATACTAGGGACACTCTGTTTGTCTATGTATTCACACATGCACTTAGTTTCCGGTTAATACAATTCTAGCATGAATAATAAAAATTTATCATGATATAAGGAAATATAAATAACAACTTTATTATTGCCTCTAGGGCATATTTTCTTGAGTCTCCCACTTACACTAGAGTCAATTATCTAGATTACATAGTAATGATTCTAACACCCATGGAGTCTTGGTGCTGATCATGTTTTTCTTGTGGAATAGGCTTACGTCACCTGGGCCCCAAAATGCTATGCGAGCTGGAGCCATTGGTGTGGGGGAGCCCGTCGAATACCTACTTTGCCGATGGAGGAGAGTAGATGAGAGGAGAGAGGATGCGACTGGTACGCGGATCCTGCGGCGCGGGTGCGTATAGATATGCTGAGCGAGTCACTTAAGTATTGCGGGCCAAGTCAAAGCCCAGTCTTATTTAACTTAGGGGCTACACTTATTAAATTTGCATGTACCATTTTACCCTTATAACTTGAACAAGAAGTTGGTGGTGCGGTCTGCTCTCTCGCGGTTTGCTTCTTTTTTGTTAATGGAATGACATCTTGGCTTCACACTTACATCGTCAATCAACAGGGGCATACTATAACTAGGTGGTCATTAGCCCACACACAACTATCTAGATCACATTCCTGGGCAAGTGTATGCGCTACCCGATTTACTTCCCTTGGACAGTGCATAAATAAGATTCTGACAAAAGAGCCCGCCTCGATATGAATGTCTTCAAATATCGGAGCAGCAACTGTCGCAGAGAAACCACCTTCTCGAAGAGTATCAATAACTCCTGCATAATTAAACTGAATAACTAATTTCTGACAACCTATTTGATTTGCAAGATGAAGTCCATCTAGAACCGCTTGACCTTCCATTGTTGTCGCATTAAGCGCACAAGGAATGAGCTTGGAACCCGTGCCTACAAATCTTCCTTTATCACCTCAGGTTACCACACCTGTCGCTCCTGACCTCATATTAGTACCGTACTTAGCATCAACATTTACGGAGATAAAGCCCTCAGACGCTCGATGCCAAGTACTTGATCTTTGTTGAATCTCTTTGCCTTGTGCTTTTGTGAAGCTAGCTACCATGACTTGACTTGACATCATCGCTTGTGATAAAGATTTCATAGTTTGTGCATGGATTGTCTGTCTTCGTCTCCACCAAATATATGAAGTTATAATTGTTTCTCTCAAAAACATTGCTGATGCATTGGACCCTGAACTTTCCAGCCATCAGATAATCAACCATTGCACTACCTAATCGGTCTATCTCATATGCTTCAGTAACCATCTCCATCAGGCCAATTTTCCTCCAAATACATTTTGCTTCCTCAATGAAAAAACATGTTTTATGTCTTCACAATATCTCTTACAGACCGGAAATGTAGTGTTTTTCATTATATGGCGATTAACCGGAACATCATAACAGGGAAGAATCCCATGCAAACATTTCCAGGTAAAAAAAATCACTTTTGTTGGTAAAATGCACTTCCAAAGATCTCTCCAAACTATGTTCAAACTTGAAGATCCCGTTCCATCAGATCTTTGCAAGGAGATGATGACCCACAAGTGTAGGGGATCTATTGTAGTCCTTTTGATAAGTAAGAGTGTCAAACCCAATGAGGAGCAGAAGGAAATGACAAGCGGTTTTCAGTAAGGTATTCTCTGCAAGCACTGAAGTTATCGGTAACAGATAGTTTTGTGATAAGGTAATTTGTAAAGGGTAACAAGTAACAAGAGTAAATAAAGTGCAGCAAGATGGTCCAATCCTTTTTGTAGCAAAGGACAAGCCTGGACAAACTCTTATATAAAGGAAAACGCTCCCGAGTGCACATGGGAATTATCGTCAAGCTAGTTTTCATCATGCTCATATGATTCGCATTCGTTACTTTGATAATTTGATATGTGGGTGGACCGGTGCTTGGGTACTGCCCTTCCTTGGACAAGCATCCCACTTATGATTAACCCCTATTGCAAGCATCCACAACTATTAAGGCAAACCTAACCATAGCATGAAACATATGGATCCAAATCAGCCCCTTACGAAGGAAACACATAAACTAGGGTTTAAGCTTCTGTCACTCTAGCAACCCATCATCTACTTATTTCTTCCCAATGCCTTCCTCTAGGCCCAAACAATGGTGAAGTGTCATGTAGTCGACGTTCACATAACACCACTAGAGGAAAGACAACATACATCTCATCAAAATATCGAACGAATACCAAATTCACATGACTACTTATAGCAAGACTTCTCCCATGTCCTCAGGAACAAACATAACTACTCACAAATCATATTCATGTTCATAATCAGAGGGATATTAATACGCATAAGGGATCTGACCACATGATCTTCCACCAAATAAACCAACTAGCATCAACTACAAGGAGTAATCAACACTACCAGCAACCCACATGTACCAATATGAGGTTTTGAGACAAAGATTGGATACAAGAGATGAACTAGGTTTTGAGAGGAGGTGGTGCTGGTGAAGATGTTGATGGAGATTGACCCCCTCCCGATGAGAGAATCGATGGTGATGACGATGGTGATGATTTCCCCCTCCCGGTGGGATGTTTCCCCTGGCAGAACAGCTCCGCCGGAGCCCTAGATTGGTTCTGCCAAGGTTCCGCCTCGTGGCAGCGGTGTTTCGTCCCGAAAGCTTCCTTCTTAGTTTTTTCAGGGTGAAAGACTTCATATAATAGAAGATAGGCACCGGAGGCCTGCCAGGGGGCCCACGAGGCAGGGGGCGCGCCCAGGGGGGTAGGGCGCACCCCCACCCTTGTGGATGGTGGGTGCCCCCTCTAGTTGATTATTTTGCCAGTATTTTTTATTAATTCCAAAACATGCCTCCGTGAAGTTTCACGACTTTGGAGTTGTGAAGGATAGGTCTCTAATATTTGCTCCTTTTCCAGCTCATAATTCTAGCTGCAGGCATTCTCCCTCTTCATGTAAACCTTGTAAAATAAGAGAGAATGGGCATAAGTATTGCAACATAATGTGTAATAACAACCCATAATGCAATAAATATTGATATAGAAGCATGATGCAAAATGGACGTATCACTACAGGAATTTGGCATTTTGCCGTCTGCCTCCTCTTTGTCGTCTGGCAGCTGACGGCAAAGAGGCTCTTTGCCGTCCGCTTTGTGTAAGAGGACGGCAAAGAAATGGCAGATGGCAAAAAGTATATTTGTCGTCAGCTTCTTCTTTGCCGTCAGCTAGCTGACGGCGAAGAGCTAGAAGGCAGGCGACAAAGAGCCACGTGGGACCCACAGATTCTTTGTCGTCTGCCTAATCTTTGCCGTCTGCCAGCTAGACCTTTGCCGTCCGCTAGCGGACGGCAAAGAAAGGGCCCAACTAATGGCCGTCTCCCCCTTCTGCTATGCGCGCCCTTTGCCGTCCGCTAGCGGACGGCAAAGAACATGCCCCCTCTCTATCTCTCTAGCCCCACCCCCTCTCTCTCCCCTCTCTCTCACTCCACCCTGCGCCCCTAAGTCACCCGCACCTGCGCCCGCACCGCTGACGCTGAGCGCCTCCGCCGCTGCGCGGACGCTGCCGCCGCCCCACCCCACCGCAGCACCACCCCGCAGCCCTGCGACCTCGTCGCCACCACCGCCCGGCGCCACCTTCGCCCGGCCAGCGCCGCCTCGCCGCCGCCCAGACACTGCCGCCGCCCCACCCCGCCACAGCACCACCCTGCCGCCCCGGAGCCCTGCGGCCCCGTCGCCACCACTGCCCGGTGCCCCCTCCGCCCGGCCAGCGCCACCCCCGCCGCCCCGGAGCCCTGCGGCCCCGTCGCCACCACCGACCCGCGCCCCCTCCGCCCGGCCAGTGCCCCTCCGCCCGGCCAGCGCCCCTCCGCCGCCGAGCAACCCCGCCGCCCGGCGCCCCTAGACCCTTCCGGCCTACTGCAGGCCGTCCCACCCCTGCCACACCCCTCTTCTCCTCTTTTTTTCTAGTTTTCTATTTTTTAGTTTAGGTTACTTTTAGTTTTGTTTTAGATTTAGTTTAGTTTAGATTACTTTTAGTTTGGTCTTAGGTTTAGTTTAGTTTTATGTTTATGTTTAGTCATGGAAAAAACTAAGAATAATTAGAAGAAGAGGAGGAGAAGAAGAATAGCTAGGTTTAGGTGTAGTTTTTTCCTGTTTTTGTTTTAGGTTAATTAGTGCTAGGTTTAAGAAGAGGAAAAAGGAGGAGAAGAAGAAAAAGAAGAAGAAGAAGAATAAGAAGAAGAAGAAGAGGAGGAGGAGGAGGGGGAGGAGGAGGAGGAGAAAGAAGAAAGAAGAAGAAGAAGAAGAAGAAGAAGAAGAAGAAAGAGGAGAGGAGGAGGAGGAGGAGGAGGAGGAGAAGAAAGCTAGAGGAGAGGAGGAGAAGAAGACCACTGACACCCCGACCCCGACCACCGACACCCCGACACCTGAGACCCTGACCACCGACACCCTGACCCCGACCCCGACCACCGACACCCCGACCCCGACACCCTGAGACCCCAACAATCGACACCCCGACCCACCACCCCGACCCCTGACACCCTGACACCACACCCCGACCCCGACACGACACCCGGCCCCGACCCCGACACCCTGACACCACACCCCGACCCCGACCCCGATCACCGACACCCCGACACCGGACACCCCGACCACCGACACCCTGACCCCGACACCCCGACACCCTGAGACCCCGACAATCGACACCCCGACCCCCCCACCCCGACCCCGACCCCCGACACCCTGGCACCACACCCCGACACCCTGACAGCACACCCTGACTGTCGTGGAATTGTCACAGCAGATGTCCTAGCAAAAGGACTTAGTCGTAGGGCCATCGCAACTAGGAAGCTTGAAGGGGTTAATCGGGATAAAGGACACGAGAGGTTTTATACTAGTTCGGCCCCTTACGATGAAGGTAAAAGCCCACGTCTAGTTGTGTTGATATTGCTGGGGTTTCGATCACCAAGAGGCTAGTTCACCGGCTTGGTTATCGATCTCTTGTCTCTTGCCCTAAGCCGCCACCGGGTCGTCCCCTTATATACACGGGTTGATGCCTGGTGGCCTACAGAGTCCCTGCCGGCTCATAAATCGAGTTTGGCTTGGTGACTTCTTTTACATGCCTTTCTTTACAAGTCTTTCCTTACATACGGCAGTTTACAATATTGGGCCTTAAGCCGCCTCTAGGCCTTTAGGCCTTCTATAAGATTTAACAAACTATCGCCTTGAGTGTTTACTGGGCTTCCTTTGTGACCCGCCATTGGGTCTTGACCCGGCCCCTCCTGGGCGGGTCATAACTGATAGCTATATCCCCAACATTAGGCCCCATGTTGACTTTGAACTTTGTTCTCTGTCAATCTTCAACACTTAGACAAAATCCATCTTCTTATCCTCGCAGGGGTTTTTTATAACCCTCCATGACATCATCTCTTGAAAACACAAAAAAAAATTATGACGTCATCTCTTCAACGGATCTTCATCTTTAATGCCTCCCGAGAATTGAGGCGTCCGTTTAGTTGGATAACCATTATTTGGGTCTTCCTCGATTTTTGCGCCCGTTTGTTCGCTTTTTTCCTTATAAATAGGCACGCGGCCGGTTTTTCTCATTCTCCTCTCTTCTTTGTCTTCCTCCTCTCACGACCTCCGCTACTGCCTGAGCTCCGCCGCCGTCACAGAGCATCTCGTCATTGTCGACCTTGGCCGCTGCATCAACCAGACTCAGTTAAGAGAAAGGCGGCGACCTTCCGTAGAGGATCCGTGGCCGTAAGTATTCACCCTCCATTCCTCAGATCCGCATTTAGAGCTTCTAGGTTTTCCTGCATGTTCTTCGTAGTTCTTCGCAGTTCTTCCACTGCCGCCTCTACTTGATCCAAAAAGAGATGTATGATTATGCGATGGCTGTTTTGGTGCCTACTCTTGAATTTAGTAGACCCTTTTTTCTGGTACGAAGGCCGCATTAGAACTTATGAACTCATCTGGGCTATATTTTTAGGTCTAGAAAATTTTTCATTTTGAATGGCCATTTGATCCATAATAATATCCAGAAATTAAGAAACCTGTTTGTCTCCATACTTAACCAATTCTGCCGCTGGTATTTCCCAAGTGTCTATAGTCATGGCGGCTTACTGCGCCGGCTTACTTTTCCTTATATGACATTAGCCCTTATTTAAGCTGCCATTGCTCCCCTGTACCATTATCACTTAAGTTTAACCATTATCATTGAATTGAAACGGCAGGTTGCTTTCCTTTCAGTTCATTTTTCGAACATCATGCCGTCCAAAGCACCGACTGTCTGCAACTGGGTCCCCTCAATAGTCACTAAGGACACTCTGAAGGACTTATTTACCATAGGTTTTTTGCCAGGGAAGAATATCATGTCCTACCATGCGCCTGGCCCGGAGGAGGAACGACCCAATCCAAGAGATGGTGAAGTCATTGTCTTTTCTGACCACATGAACCGTGGTTTTTCCCCGCTCGACTCAAAGTTCTTCAGAGAAGTCCTCCATTTTTTCAATCTCCACCCTCAAGATATCGGACCCAATTCTATATCCAATATCTGCAACTTCCAAGTACTCTGTGAGGTTTACCTTCAAGAAGGGCCGACCGTGGAGCTCTTTAGAGAGTATTTTTATCTGAACTGGCAGAACGAGTGCACCAATGGCCTTAGCTTGGAACTTGGAGGCATCTCGATTCAACGCCGACAGGGCGCCGTCTTCCCCCTTATAGTCTTTCCGAGTCATCCCAAAGACTGGAATCAGACTTGGTTCTACTGTCAAGACACTTCACTAGCAAATGAGAAGCCACTGCCGGGTTATCGCGCCGAGCGTCTTGACTCCAAATTTGCGCTCCCTGACAAACTTACTGCTGCCGAACGCAAGAAGCTGATTCCCTCAATCAAAAGGATCAATGCTTTATTGGGGAATGGCTTAACTGGAGTTGACTTGACCCGTTGCTGGGTTGCATGGCGGGTTATTCCTTTAAGCCGTCGATCAAAATTGATGTATGAGTATGGTGGAGGCCCAGATGACTCTCTTCATCACAGCTCCATTCAATTAATGGAAGAAGATATTTTTTCAATGTCAACCCTTCTGGTGAACGAAAAATACGAAGACTGCAGTAAAGTCGGGTTAAACCCCTTCTGCAAACTTAACCCGGTGCCAGAAGTAAGGGAACTCTGATCTCTCTCCTTTGTATTTTTCCCAGCCGTATTGTTTTTTAATAGTTGCCCGACCTTTCATCTTGTTTTTGCCTGTTTACAGGCCAAATCTGATTTCTGGAAAGTTAAATATGACCATGAAGCTGCCAAGAAAGCGAGAGTCGGTGCCATAAACACCAAGAAAATGACCCGGAGGTCTAAAAAGAAGAAGAAGAGCACCACTGAAGACATGATGAAGCTTGACGATACTTCTGAGTCGGAGGTAACCCTTGACTCCCTTGGCCAACTTTTTAATAATCTTATTAACACTGATCATTACCAGGACGACACTGGGGCCAGTCAGGCCATGGAAGAAGAGGTAACTATTTCCTCCGACTCAGCCCATTTGCCAAGACAGAAACTTCGAGTCGTAACCCGGAAAGTAAGGTTTTCACACCCTTTGGCTTATTTGGACTCTCATTTTCTTTTGAAAAAGAAGTAACATGAAAGCCGCCGTCAGGCCCGGAACGATGATGAATCGCCTGTTGTTCTTCAACAAACTCCTCAAAAACACCGGAATGAGGTTTACTTTTTTGTTTTTGACTTTCTGTTTAATGGATCCTTTCCCTTGCATTACTTAACTTTACTTTATCTTTGCAGGAGGTGTCTCGCTCTTTTGGCGACTCGTCTCAGACCCAATTTCTGTCCTTCAAGACTGCCCCTGGATAAGGAAAAAATCCTCTTTCCTCTGTGTTTTTCAAACTGTATCTTTACGCTGGCAGTCCTATAATATTTCTCTTAGTGGTCAAGCTAAGTCCAAGAAGGCAAAGGCAACTAAGCCGGTGGAAGACTCGCTAGTTCCTGTCCTTGAACCGGCCATGCCCTCTTCTCCTCTGTTAACTGACACTCTAGAAGACCCGCCTGTCAACACAGAAGCAAATCCTCCTGAGCCGTCGGTTGACGATACCACCGTTAACCCATCTGCCACTGGACCATCCAGCTCGGCTAACCCGCCGTCACTGTCTACTCAAGTCATTCTGATCACTGGGAGCCGCTTCACTGAGCCGGGGAATCCCACCGTGTTGGCTCGTCATACTGCGAAACAAGAGGCGCTGGAAAGACAAAAAGTGTGTTTTGATATTTCGCATTATGACCATCTAAATGCCAACGACATATTATCCGGCTATCTCAGCCATGTGCACTCAAGCCGTGAATCAGAGATTGAAATGGTCTAGCAGTTGCAACTGAAGTATGAGGTATGTTCTTCTGACTTACTTATATTCCGCCAGCCCCCAAGTCTTCAGATTATGAGAAAACCGGAATGATCTGTAGACTTTATGATATAGGCTTAGACTTTACCTTTAGATTTTTCTGGAGTTCAATAAAACAGAACAAAGCTTCACCTGTAGTCCCCAAGGGCCGGTTCATTTGACCATAAATGAGCCGGTTCTTTGAATTTTCATAACCGTCTCGTGCCGAACTCAACAAATACTGTAGTCCGGCTTACCCTTGTGATACTTGCTGAATATCATACATTAGCCCCCAAGTGCCAAGTGCTGTTACTTTGTAAAGTACTTGGGACTTGAAGTATAGTAGAATCATAAAAAATTGTTTTGGCATACATTAGCCCCCAAGTGTCAGGTGGCTTTGCAGTGCAAAGGCACTTGAGATTTAAATTTTGAATTTTGAGCTTTAATACACCTGTATATGTCTTGCAGAATGCCCTATCTGAATTGGGTTCACAATTGACTAACGCCAAGACCCGGCTGGCGGATCAGGAGGCAGAAATCAAGGCTGCTGACTCCAAGCTTCAATTAAGTCTTGGTGAGACGGAAAATCTAAAAAACATCTTGACTACCAAGAAGAAAACCTGGGCTGAAGAGAAAACAGTCCTGACACAATGCACCGAAAAGGCAGAAGCAGCTCTTGAGGAGGTTACTACAGAGCTGACCGGCTTAAAGAACCGGGTATCTCAAATGGTGTCCGCCATCTTTGGTAAGCCATCTGTACTGACCTTTTGTACCTTATGCTGACCTGGAAAATGAACCGCTAGCTGATCCTTTGTTTATATAACACGTGCAGGCCCACGAAGCAATAATTTGAGACAAGACAATGTGATTAAACTAAAGGCGGTGTATACCTTAGTAGAGCAATTGTACATTGGCGCACAACAGACACTTGCCGCTATTTCTCCCGCCAATCAAGGACCCAACCGGCTCAGTGATGTCTTAAAGAAGCTGTCAATCTTACTCGCCAGGTTCCAAGAAGTCAAGCGCTCCTGTGCCAGAGCCGGAGCTTTGACTGCCCTAAGCCGCTCCAAGGCTTGGGTGCCAGATCTAGACCCGGTAGATGTAGCCAGAGGGTACCCCACGGTAAAGGAAGATGGGTCACTGTTTGAATAGGATGACTTTGTTGCTTGCGTGAGGGAGGTGCGACCTCAGGCCACCATTCTTGGAGATGAAACAAATATCGATAAATACCAGCCGGGTTTTGGCTTGGATAATAAGAAGATGGCGACTCCCTCCTACAAAGTGACCGATTTAATCCCGCCTGTTCGTGAACATACATTTGCTCCGGAAGTTGATTCGGCCGGCCTGATTGATGAAGAAGCAGAATTTATTGCCGTGAACGGTTTTGATTGGTCAAAGCCCAGCTTCCAATCATTAGAGGGCAGTGAACTGGCAAGGGAGGAGTGATGACCATCTTCATGGGCTTGTAAAAGCCTTGTAATAGATTAGTTTTGAAAACACTGCATATTCTGCCTATGCCATCGTGCATAAGACACCGTGTGTTACTCTGTGCTTTCTGATGTTAATATAGGCATCATATTTATGGTTGTCCCTGCAATACTTCAACTCTGGTCCTGTAGATAAAAAGGAAAAAAACTTGCTTGGCGGCTTAGTACCAAACGGGTCAGAACACCCGGTTTATAGACAATATTTTTATCATAGGATAAAATAGAACGAGATGTAAAAAAGAAAACAAGGCTAAAATAACCCTTGATTAATACAGAAAGCAACTGTTCATAAACAATAGCCACACCTGTACCTTTGATCTCTTGACCACCAGTTTAAATGACCCGGGTGATGAAGTTGATAATCCTGTCTTTTTTTGAGAAGTCAATGCTTCTGAATACTTAATGATTATCATGCCCTGGAGGCCTGTTGTCAAATAGTCCAACTGGTGAAAAGACCATGCTGATTATTTGTGAAATTGAGACAACAAAAAATCAATAAGGCAAATAACAGGTGTTAAACAAAATTAACCTTGTAATTAAAGGTTGGGGGTTTCTGATTCAAATACGGTCAGTAAAACGGACCAAAGGGGTTAAGCTAAGGTTCGAATACGACCATATAGCCCCTAGTGGCTTTGGCGTTGCACCGATCAAGAGGGTACCGACAGCTATGTTCTCTTTGGTTCGAATACGACCTATGTTTGAACAGGAAGCCCCCAAATGACCTTGAGAGGTTTTTAACGACCCTGATTCGAGTACGATCCAAGTCGGACCCAAAAGGGGTTAAGCTGTGATTCAGATACGATCAAGAAGCCCCCTAGTGAGTTTGGCTTTGAGCCGATCAAAAGGGTTACGATAGCTATGTTCTCTTTGGTTCGAATACGACCTATGTTTGAATAGGAAGCCCCCAAGTGACCATGATAGTTGCTGCTAGATTCGAATACGATCATAAGCCGGACCAAAAAAGGTTAGACTTGATTCAAATATGATCAGCTCCTTAATAGTCATTTGAAAATAGTTGTAAAAAATAATAAAGATGTGTAATCTTTCTGAAAAGAAAAGAGACCGATGGTCCTGCTTTATTACTTATCATAATATATATAACGTCAACGTATGTACATGATGAGAGCCGATAGCTCAGGTGTAGTATGGACGAAGTTGAGCAATGTTGCACGGTCGGCGGGTCTCCTCTTCCGATTTACATGAGTCTTTGTGCTCTCGAACGTCAATGAGGTAATATGACCCATTGTTTAAGTTCTTGCTCACCACAAAGGGTCCTTCCCAATGTGGGGATAGCTTGTGTGCATCTGATAGATCCTCGATGAGCCAGAGCACCAGGTCACCTTCTTGAAAATTCCTGGACTTAACCCGGCGGCTGTGATAACGGCGTAGGTCCTGTTGATAAATTGCTGATCGAGCCGCTGCTAAGTCTCTTTTCTCATCTAACAAGTCAAGTGCATCCTGTCTGGCTTGTTCATTGTTAGCTTCAACATAAGCCGCCACACGGGGCGAGTCATGACGGATGTCACTAGGCAACACTGCTTCCGCTCCATAAACCATGAAGAAAGGTGCATAACCTATAGATCTGTTAGGGGTGGTGTTGATACTCCATAGCACCGAGGGTAAATCCTCTACCCAACAACCCGGCGTTCACTGTAAGGGAACCATAAGCCGGGGCTTGAGACCTTTCAATATTTCCTGATTTGCTCTCTCAGCCTGACCATTGGATTGAGGATGAGCTACAGAAGAGACATCAAGCCGGATATGCTCGCGCTGACAGAACTCCTCCATAGCCCCTTGGGATAGATTTGTACCATTTTCAGTGCTAATGCTATGTGGAAAACCAAAACGGAAGATCACCTTTTTCATGAACTGAACCACTGTGGCCGCATCACACTTACTCACTGGTTCTACCTCAACCCACTTTGTGAATTTGTCGACTGCCAATAAAAGATGTGTCTTTTTATCCTTAGACCTTTTGAAAGGTCCAACCATGTCAAGCCCCCAGACCGCAAACGGCCAAGTGATTGGAATCATCCGCAATTCTTGAGCCGACACATGTGCGCGTCGTGCGAATTTTTGACATCCATCACATCTACTGACCAGATCCTCTGCATCAGCGTTAGCCATCAACCAATAAAAACCATGACGAAAAGCTTTGGCCACCAGAGATTTTGACCCGGCGTGATGACCACAATCACCTTCATGGATCTCACGAAGTATTTCTTGGCCTTCTTCAGGGGAAACACACCGCTGAAATGCTCCAGAGACACTATGATGGTATAGTTCTCCGTCAGAAATCGTCATTGACTTAGACCGCCGGGTTATCTGTCGGGCCAGGGTTTCATCCGCTGGCAGCTCGCTCCGGGTCATGTAAGCCAAGAATGGTACTGTCCAATCTGGGATGATGTGAAGAGCTGCTACCAATTGCGCCTCCGGGTCAGGAATGGCTAGATCTTCTTCTGTAGGTAACTTAACAGACGGGTTATGCAAAACATCCAAAAAGGTGTTAGGTGGCACCGGCTTACGCTGAGATCCCAATCGGCTTAAAGCATCAGCCGCTTTGTTCTTCCTAAGGTCAATGTGCTCCACCTGATAACCTTTAAAATGCCCTGCAACAGCATCAACTTCACGGCGATAAGCCGCCATGAGAGGATCTTTGGAATCCCACTTGCCTGACACCCGTTGAGCTACCAAATCTGAGTCGCCAAGACACCAGACCCAGCTCAGGATCATCTCTTTAGCCATTCGAAGACCATGGAGCAATGCTTCATATTCCGTTGCGTTGTTAGTGCAAGGAAACATCAGCCGCAACACATAACAAAATTTGTCACCTCGAGGGGAGGTTAAAACAATTCCAGCCCCGAGCCTTCCAATTGTCTGGACCCATCAAAGTCCAATATGTGTTGTCTGGTTTCTCTTCTGGCATCTGCATCTCTGTCCAGTCATTAATAAAATCAACCAGTGCTTCATACTTGATCGCAGTACGTGGCACATACTTCAACCCATGAGACCCAAGTTCAATGGCCCACTTGGTGTGACGCCCCGAGGCCGATGCGCCAGGTGTCTTCCACTTAGTCGCCGTCGTTGCCATGTCATTCGCTTGCGTGTTGCATCTTGTCATTGCATCATATGCATTGCGTCACCATGTTTTCAAAACTCGCATTCGTCCGGGTTCCCCCAGTTCCGTCCGTTGTCCGTTCTGAGCCCAGACACACTTGCACGCGCCCGCGGCACGTCTGAAATATTATTTTATATTGTTGGGGAACGTAGCAATAATTCAAAATTTTCCTACGTGTCACCAAGATCAATCTATGGAGTCATCTAGCAACGAGGGAGGAGTGGATCTACATACCCTTGTAGATCGCGCGCGGAAGCGTTCAAGAGAACGGGGTTGATGGAGTCGTACTCGTCGTGATCCAAATCACCGTGATCCCGTGATCAACTCCTTGATCACATTGTACACATTATGATGATGCCCTACCGAGTGGGCCCAGAGATTCCTCTCCGTTTACACGGAGTGACAAATCCCAGTCTCGATTTGTGCCAACCCAACAGACACTTTCGGAGATACCTGTAGTGTACCTTTATAGCCACCCAGTTACGTTGTGACGTTTGGCACACCCAAAGCACTCCTACGGTATCCGGGAGCTGTACAATCTCATGGTCTAAGGAAACGATACTTGACATTAGAAAAGCTTTAGCATATGAACTACATGATCTTTGTGCTAGGCTTAGGATTGGGTCTTGTCCATCACATCATTCTCCTAATGATGTGATCCCGTTATCAATGACATCCAATGTCCATGGTCAGGAAACCGTAACCATCTATTGATCAACGAGCTAGTCAACTAGAGGCTTACTAGGGACATGGTGTTGTCTATGTATCCACACATGTATCTGAGTTTCCTATCAATACAATTCTAGCATGGATAATAAACGATTATCATGAACAAGGAAATATAATAATAACTAATTTATTATTGCCTCTAGGGCATATTTCCAACAGTCTCCCACTTGTACTAGAGTCAATAATCCAGTTCACATCGCTATGTGACTAACACTCAAGGTCACATCCCCATGTGACTAATACCCAAAGAGTTTACTAGAGTCTAGTTCACATTACCATGTGATTAACACTCGATGAGTTCTGGGTTTGAACATGTTATTCTTGTGAGAGATGTTATAGTCAACGGGTCTAAATCTTTCAGATCCGTATGTACTTCGCAAATCTCTATGTCATCTTGTAGATGCAGTTACTACGCTATATTTGGAGCCATTTCAAATAACTGTTCTACTTGGAGCTATACTAAATTGTTGCTCCATTATACGTATCCGGTATCTCTACTCAGAGCTATCCGGATAGGTGTTAAGCTTGCATCGACGTAACTCTTTACGTCGAACTCTTTTACCACCTCCATAATCGAGAAAATTCCTTAGTCCACTAGTTACTAAGGATAACTTTGACCGCTGTCCTGTGATCCATTCTTGGATCACTCTTGTACCCCTTGACTGACTCATGGCAAGGCACACTTCAGGTGCGGTACACAGCGTAGCATACTGTAGAGCCTATGTCTAAAGCATAGGGGACGACCTTCGTCCTTTCTCTCTATTCTGCCACGGTTAGGTTTCGAGTCTTACTCAATGTTCACACCTTATAACACAGCCAAGAACTCCTTCTTTGCCGATCCATTTTGAACTCCTTCAAAATCTTGTCACGGTATGTATTCATTTGAAAGTACTATTAAGCGTTTTGATCTATCCTTATAGATCTTAATGCTCAATACTCAAGTAGCCTAATCCAGGTTTTCCATTGAAAAACACTTTTCAAATAACTCTGCATGCTTTCCAGAAATTCTACATCATTTCCGATCAACAATATGTTAACAACATATACTCATCGGAAATTCTATAGTGCTCCCACTCACTTCTTTGGAAATACAAGTTTCTCATAAACTTTGTATAAACCCAAAACCTTTGATCATCATCAAAGCGTATATTCCAACTCCGAGATGCTTACTCCAGTCCTTAGAAGGATTGCTAGAGCTTTGCATACTTATTAGCATCTTTCAGGATTGACAAAAAAACCTTCCGGTTTGTATCACATACAACCTTTCCTCAAGAAAATCACGAGGAAACAATATTTTGACATCCTATCTGCAAGATTTCATAAATAATGCAGTACCTGCTAATATAATTCCAACAGACTCTTAGCATCGCTACGAGTGAGAAAGTCTCATCGTAGTCAACTCCTTGAACTTGTCGGAAAACATCTTAACGACAAGTCGAGCTTTCTTAATGGTGACATTTACCATCATTGTCCGTCTTCCTTTTAAAATCCATCTGTACCTAACAGCCTTACGACCATCAAGTAGTCCTTCCAAAGTCTACACTTTGTTTTCATACATGGATCCTCTCTCGGATTTTATGGCTCCGAGCCATTTATCGGAATCCGGGACCACCATCGCTTCTCCATAGCTCGTAGGTTCATTGTTGTCTAGCAACATGACTTCCAAGATAGGATTACGTACCACTCTGAAGTAGTACGCATCCTTGTCATCCACGAGGTTTGGTAGTGACTTGATCTGAAGTTTCATGATCACTATCATAAGCTTCCACTTCAATTGGTGTAGGTGCCACAGGAACAACTCCTGTGCCCTGCCACACACTAGTTGAAGAGACGGTTCAATAACCTCATCAAGTCTCCACCATCCTCCCACTCAATTCTTTCGAGAGAAACTTTTCCTCGAGAAAGGACCCGATTCCGGAAACAATCCCTTATTGCTTTCGGATCTGAGACAGGAGGTATACCCAACTGTTTTGGGTGTCCTATGAAGATGCATTTATCCGCTTTGGGTTCGAGCTTATCAGCCTGAAACTTTTCCACATAAGCGTCGCAGCCCCAAACTTTTAAGAAATGACAGCTTAGGTTTCTCTAAACCATAGTTCATACGGTGTCATCTCATCGGAATTACGTGGTGCCCTATTTAAAGTGAATGTGGTTGTCTCTAATGCCTAACCCATAAACTATCGTGGTAATTCGATAAGAGACATCATGGTATGCATCATATCCAATAGGGTGCAGTTATGATGTTCGGACACACCATCACACTATGGTGTTCCAGGCTGTATTAGTTGTGAAACAATTTCCACAATGTCTTAATTCTGTGCCAAACTCGTAATTCAGATATTCATCTCTATGATCATATCATAGATCTTTTATCCTCTTGTTACGACGATCTTTCAACTTCACCCTGAAATTACTTGAACCTTTCAATAATTCAGACTCGTGGTTCATCAAGTAAATGTACTCAACATCTACTCAAATCATCTGTGAAGTAAGAACATAACGATATCCACTACACACCTCAGCACTCATTGGACTGCACACATCAAAATGTATTACTTCCAACAAGTTGCTTTCTAGTTCCATTTTACTGAAAATGAGGCTTTCAGTCATCTTGCCCATGTGGTATGATTTGCATGTCTCAAGTGATTCAAAATCAAGTGAGTCCAAACGGTCCATTTGCATGGAGTTTCTTCATGCATATACACCAATAGACATGGTTCGCATGTCTCAAACCTTTCAAAAACGAGTGAGCCCAAAGATCCATCAACATGGAGCTTCTTCATGCATTTTATACCGATATGACTTAAGTGGCAGTGCCACAAGTAGGTGGTACTATCATTACTATCCTATATCTTTTGGCATGAACATGTGTATCACTACGATCGAGATTCAATAAACCATTTATTTTAGGCGTAAGACCATTGAAGGTATTATTCAAATAAACAGAGTAACCATTATTCCCCTTAAATGAATAACCGTATCGCGATAGACATAATCCAATCATGTCTATGCTCAACGCAAACACCAAATAACAATTATTTAGGTTTTAATACCAATCTCGATGGTAGAGGGAGCGTGCGATGCTTGATCATATCAACCTTGGAAACACTTCCAACACATATCATCAGCTCACCTTTAGCTAGTCTCCGTTTATTCCGTAGCTTTTATTTCGAGTTACTAACACTTAGCAACCGAACCGGTATCTAATACCCTGGTGCTATTAGGAGTACTAGTAAAGTACACATCAACACAATGTATATCCAATATACTTCTATCGACCTTGCCAGCCTTCTCATCTACCAAGTATCTAGGGTAATTCTGCTCCAGTGGCTGTTCCCCTTATTACAGAAGCACTTAGTCTCGGGTTTGGATTCAACCTTGGGTTTCTTCACTAGAGCAGCAGCTGATTTGCCGTTTCATGAAGTTTCCCTTCTTTCCCTTGCCCTTCTTGAAACTAGTGGTTTCACCAACCATCAACAATTGATGCTCCTTCTTGATTTCTACTTTTGTGGTGTCAAACATCCCGAATATCTCAAGGATCATCATATATGTCCCTGATATATTATAGTTCATCACGAAGCTCTAGCAGCTTGGTGGTAATGACTTCGGAGAAACATCACTATCTCATCTGGAAGATCAACTCCCACTCGATTCAAATGATTGTTGTACTTAGACAATCTGAGTACAAGCTCAACAATTGAGCTTTTCTCCCTTAGTTTGCAGGCTAAGAAAATCGTCGGAGGTCTTATACCTCTTGACGTGGGCACGAGCCTGAAATCCCAATTTCAGCCCTCGAAACATCTCAAATGTTTCGCGACGTTTCAAAACGTCTTCGGTGCCTCAACTCTAAGCCGTTTAACTGAACTATCACGTAGTTATCAAAATGTGTATGTCAGATGTTCGCAACATCCACAGACAACGTTCGAGGTTCAGCACACTGAGCGGTGCATTAAGGACATAAGCCTTCTATGAAGCAATGAGGACAATCCTCAGTTTATGGACCTAGTCCACATAATTGCTACTATCAACTTTCAACTAAATTTTCTCTAGGAACATATCTAAACAGTAGAACTGAAGTGCGAGCTACGACATAATTTGCGAAGACCTTTTGACTATGTTCAGAATAATTAAGTTCATCTTATGAACTCCCACTCAGATAGACATCCCTCTAGTCATCTAAGTGATTACATGATCCGAGTCAACTAGGCCGTGTCCGATCATCACATGAGACGGACTAGTCATCATCGGTGAACATCTTCATGTTGATCGTATCTACCATACGACTCATGCTCGACATTTCGGTCTCTTGTGTTCCGAGGCCATGTCTGTACATGCTAGGCTCGTCAAGTCAACCTAAGTGTTTCGCGTGTGTAAATCTGTCTTACAGCCATTGTATGTGAACGTTAGAATCTATCACACCCGATCATCATGTGGTGCTTCGAAACGACGAACTTTCGCAACGGTGCACAGTTAGGGGGAACACTTTCTTGAAATTTTAATGAGGGATCATCTTATTTAAGCTACCGTCGTTCTAAGCAAATAAGATGTAAAACATGATAAACATCACATGCAATCAAATAGTGACATGATATGGCCAATATCATTTTGCTCCTTTTGATCTCCATCTTCGGGGCCCCATGATCATCATTGTCACCGGCATGACACCATGATCTCCATCATCGTGTCTTCATTAAGTTGTCTCGCCAACTATTACTTCTACTACTACAGCTAACGGTTAGCAATAAAGTAAAGTAATTACATGACGTTTATATTGACAGGCAGGTCATAAATAAATTAAGACAACTCCTATGGCTCCTGCCGGTTGTCATACTCATTGACATGCAAGTCGTGATTCCTATTACAAGAACATGATCAATCTGATACATCACATATATCATTCATCACATCCTTTTGGCCATATCACATCACATAGCATACCCTGCAAAAACAAGTTAGACGTCCTCTAATTGTTGTTTGCATGTTTTACGTGGCTGCTATGGGTTTCTAGCAAGAACGTTTCTTACCTACGCAAAAACCACAATGTGATATGCCAATTGCTATTTACCCTTCATAAGGACCCTTTTCATCGAATCCGATCCGACTAAAGTGGGAGAGACAGACACCCGCCAGCCACCTTATGCAACTAGTGCATGTCAGTCGGTGGAACCGGTCTCACGTAAGCGTACGTGTAAGGTTGGTCCGGGCCGCTTCATCCCACGATGCCGCCGAATCAAGATAAGACTAGTAACGGCAATCATATTGAACAAAATCAACGCCCACAACTACTTTGTGTTCTACTCGTGCATAGAAACTACGCATAGACCTAGCTCATGATGCCACTGTTGGGGAACGTAGCAATAATTCAAAATTTTCCTATGTGTCACCAAGATCAATCTATGGAGTCATCTAGCAACGAGGGAGGAGTGGATCTACATACCCTTGTAGATCGCGCGCGGAAGCGTTCAAGAGAACGGGGTTGATGGAGTCGTACTCGTCGTGATCCAAATCACTGATGTTCCTAGCGCCGAACGGACGGCACCTCCGCGTTCAACACATGTACGGAGCAGCGACATCTCCTCCTTCTTGATCCAGCAAGGGGGAAGGAGAGGTTGAGGAAGATGGCTCCAACAGCAGCACGACGGCGTGGTGGTGGTGGAGCTGCAGTACTCCGGCAGGGCTTCGCTAAGCACTATGGAGGAGGAGGATGTGTTGGAGAGGGAGAGGGAGGCACCAAAGGCAAGGGTGAGAGGTCCTCCCTTCCCCCCACTATATATAGGGGGCCTAGGGGGGGCGCCGGCCCTAGGAGATCCAATCTCCTAGGGGGGGCGGAGGCCAAAGGAGGAATCCCTCCTCCCCAAGGCACCTAGGAGGTGCCTTCCCCTTCTAGGACTCTTCCTTTAGGGTTTCCCCCACCCTAGGCGCATGGGCCCTAGGGGGAAGTGGCGCCCCAGCCCACTTTGGGCTGGATCCCTTCCCACTTCAGCCCATGGGGCCCTCCGGGATAGGTGGCCCCACCCGGTGGACCCCCGGGACCCTTCCGGTGGTCCCGGTACAATACCGGTGACCCCGAAACTTGTCCCAATGGCCGAAATAGCACTTCCTATATATAATTATTTACCTCCGGACCATTCCGGAACTCCTCGTGACGTCCGGGATCTCATCCGGGACTCCGAACAACATTCGGGTTACTGCATATACATATCCCTACAACCCTAGCGTCACCGAACCTTAAGTGTGTAGACCCTACGGGTTCGGGAGACATGTAGACATCACCGACACGACTCTCCGGCCAATAACCAACAGCGGGATCTGGATACCCATGTTGGCTCCCACATGTTCCACGATGATCTCATCGGATGAACCACGATGTCAAGGACTTAATCAATCCCGTATGCAATTCCCTTTGTCTATCGGTACGATACTTGCCCGAGATTCGATCGTTGGTATCCCGATACCTTGTTCAATCTCGTTACCGGCAAGTCTCTTTACTCGTTCCATAACACATCATCCCGTGATCAACTCCTTGATCACATTGTGCACATTATGATGATGCCCTACCGAGTGGGCCCAGAGATACCTCTCCATTTACACGGAGTGACAAATCCCAGTCTCGATTCGTGCCAACCCAACAGACACTTTCGGAGATACCTGTAGTGTACCTTTATAGCCACCCAGTTACGTTGTGACGTTTGGCACACCCAAAGCACTCCTACGGTATCCGGGAGTTGTACAATCTCATGGTCTAAGGAAATGATACTTGACATTAGAAAAGCTTTAGCATATGAACTACATGATCTTTGTGCTAGGCTTAGGATTGGGTCTTGTCCATCACATCATTCTCCTAATGATGTGATCCCGTTATCAATGACATCCAATGTCCATGGTCAGGAAACCGTAACCATCTATTGATCAACGAGCTAGTCAACTAGAGGCTTACTAGGGACATGGTGTTGTCTATGTATCCACACATGTATATGAGTTTCCTATCAATACAATTCTAGCATGGATAATAAACGATTATCATGAACAAGGAAATATAATAATAACTAATTTATTATTGCCTCTAGGGCATATTTCCAACATATATTAGGCCGGAAAATGGTCTTGAAATGGGTTGAAAGTTGGCATGCGGTGTTGTTATGTTGTAGGTAGGCCGCCTGCCAAGTTTCATCGCATTCAGAGTTTGTTTGATGCCCCAACAGATAACTATAGCGACATTATAGTCGGTCAAAACATCGGACGTTTTCGGTCTCCGGAAAAAGTTGCCGGGCTGCACTCCTCTCCTCTCATCTAAGCCCACTACTACTCACCTCCAGGCCCTACCTAACCTCTCTCGTCAGCCCGCGACCCTCCTCGCGCGCGCGCCCGAAACCTGTCCCGGACCCGACCCGGGCAGTCGTCACCGTTGGATCTGGATCATCCACAAACGTCTACAGAACATCTCCGTTTTGTTAATTGGGCTCCCTACCTATTTTTCTCGGACCGAGCATATTTTCGTGAGTCCAATAAAATTACCCGCATGTTCAAATTCGTTCCCTAAATCCCTCTTCTTTTTCTTCTCTCTATTTTTTTCTTTCTTGTCTCCCTCTTTCTTCTAAGGAGTGTAAGAGAGAGAGAGAGAGCACCAGGCCCAGTAGGGGTCGGCAGCCCAGCCAGGCCGACCGGCCTCCCAGGCCCATATGCCCCGCTAGGCCCACTCCTCCTAACCCTAGCGCACCCCTGGAATCTCCCTTGTCTCCCTCCAGGCCACCGCCAACACCCCCACGCACGTCCCAGGAACCGCTCGACCCCCGCTCCCTCTCGCTCCAACACGCATCGCTAGGGAGAGGCGCTCCCCAGCATGCGCGAGCCCGCGCCCCCGCCTCCTTCTCCCACCAGTGCCGCCGCCTTCCCCACTCCGGTGAGGCCGCCGCCGCGCCAAGTCCCTGGAGCCGCACGCCCGTCGCCCCTCTCCCCTCGCGCCGGCGACCCGGAGCACCGCGTCTCCGGCCACTCCCCTGCAGCTCCTCCTCCATTTCGGCGCTCTCCGTCAACCTCCTCCACCGACAACTCCCAGCGCCACCCCGTCGATCCTGCGCTTGGATTCGTGCCGCCCCTCACCGTCCTCACCCATATCCGGCCAGACCCGATGCCCACGGGCCAGTTCCGCCCTTCCCCGTCGTCTCTCCATGTCACCGGAGTCCCAGCGCCGCCCGCTATTGTCGTTCTGCTCCGGAACGAGCGACCGAGCCTGGCGCACCTGCAGCGCCTCCATGGATCGCTCACCCGGTGCGTGGGCCGTGCCTTCCCCCTGTATAATCAGCCGCCGCACCCCTGATTTTTTTTGCTTTGACTTCCTGCCCGAGTTTTCATTTCCGGCATGAACGTGGGGTAGCAGTTGAACCTCGCCTTGTTTCTGTCCAACACCGCAAGTACGACGCCAAGACCACCTCAAGTTCGGCTACATGAAACACCGTGTATGACTACATATCCGGGACGCGTCAAGTACCACTACCCCAAGTACCACGACGTCCGTCGATCGCCAAGTACCCCTTCGTTTCGTCGAGACCGGCAAGTCCGAAGACCCCAAGTACCACGACAACCTCGAAGGGATTCAAATCCGCCGAGCTCCTCTAACAATGACCCGAACGGCTGCGAAACGTGTACCACTACTGTCGCGAAGTACCTCTTCGAAACGACCGAGTTCTACTACCGTCAACCCGCAAAACCCCGTGGACGTCAAGTTCCATGTCATTGACCCCGAACCTCTACGAGACATGTACGACTACTTCCATGGCCGAAGACCCGTGTACAACTACTGTCGCCGAAGGCCATCGAGTGAACATCTACCCACATCGTGTATTTGACCAAGTTTGATGACGACCTCTGAAGAACTCGGATTCGCCAAGTTCTACTACCGTCGTCCTCGAAAACCTTGGATTCGTCAAGTACCTCTCCAAAAACGAACGTGAACTACTACTTCCCTCGAAGACCCATGAACGACTACTTCCACTACGAACTCGTTCCGCCCGAAACGCATGCTTCGAAGGTATAACCCCGAGACGACCGCCCGTGGACCGAATGCTTGCGATGTATGAGTTGAACCATCTATTGCTCCGTGTCCGAGTTGTTCTTTGCAAGTTGCTCATTGCCATGCCGTCCACCCGTGGGAACCTGGCAACCGGGATCACCCCATCATCTTGCATGACACACTCACACCCACTTCCTTTTGCACTGGTATCTCAGTGAGCTATCGGAACCGGAATGTTGCCATGGAACCATTTCCATTGTCATTGTCGTGGCACCCCTTTCGTTTTCTGCCGCGATGACAAATGCTTCATATTGCTCTTGTCAACTTTAATAAAAATTGCATAAACCTGTCCATGTCATCCGCATCATGATAACAACAATTAAAATGTTTAAATTGTTGTTGCAATAAATTACTAAGGCATATGGGGATTTACTGGATTTGTTGTTTGTTTTATCCGGCCCCATTTAAAATTGTTTAGATATATAATTCCTTTATGTTTCACCTCTTGACATGCTTAACAATATTTAATATTGTTGGGTACATAAACGAGATCGAACTAAATAATGGATTGTGGTGTTTTGTCAATATGCATCCCGATGCATATTGAGCTCCACTTAATTTGTAGGATTGTTTGTGCACTTTTCCATGCCATGCCTCTTTAAACTGGACATGCATCATACTTGTTTGCGCATCGTGCCATGTTTATGTGGTGGTTGTTTACTATGTTGTTTGCTTCTTTCCGGTGATGCTTCTTCGGGTTAGTTCCGATAATGTCGCGTTTGTGAGGATTCATTCGACTACGTCCGTTTGTCTTCTTCATGGACTCATTCTTCTTCCTTGCGGGATCTTAGGCAAGATGACCATACCCTCGAAATCACTTCTATCTTTGCTTGCTAGATGCTCGCTCTTTTGCTATGCCTTTGCTGCGATACCTACCACTTGCCTTATCATGCCTCCCATATAGCTAAGCCAAGACTCTAACCAACCTTGTCCTAGCAAACCGTTGTTTGGCTATGTTACCACTTTGCTCAGCCCCTCTTATAGCGTTGCTAGTTGCAGGTGAAGATGGAGTTTGTTCCATGTTGGAACATGGATATTTGTTGGGATATCACAATATCTCTTATTTTAATTAACGCATCTATATACTTGGTAAAGGGTGGAAGGCTCGGCCTTATGCCTGGTGTTTTGTTCCACTCTTGCCGCCCTAGTTTCCGTCATATCGGTGTTATGTTCCCGGATTTTGCGTTCCTTACACGGTTGGGTTATAATGGGAACCCCTTGACAGTTCGCCTTGAATAAAACTCCTCCAGCAAGGCCCAACATTGGTTTACCATTGCCACCTAGCCTTTTCTTCCCTTGGGTTCTGCAGGCTCAAGGGTCATCTTTGTTTAAACCCCCGGGCCAGTGCTCCTCTAAGTGTTGGTCCAATTTGTCAGCCGCCGGTGGCCACCAGGGGCAACTCTGGGCTGGCCTACCAGAAGTTTGGACAATCCGATGTGCCCTGAGAACGAGATATGTGCAGCTCCTATCGGGATTTGTCGGCACATCCGGGTGGCTTTGCTGGTTTAGTTTTACCATTGTCGAAATGTCTTGTAATCGGGATTCCGAGCCTGATCGGGTCTTCCTGGGAGAACGAATATCCTTCGTTGACCGTGAGAGCTTGTGATGGGCTAAGTTGGGGCTCCCCTGCAGGGATTTGGAGTTTCGAAAGCCGTGTCCACGGTTATGGGCAGATGGGAATTTGCTAATGTCCGGTTGTAGAAAACGTGAAACTTATCTTAATTAAAATGCATCAACCGCGTGTGTAGCCGTGATGGTCTCTTCTCGGCAGAGTCCGGGAAGTGAACACGGTGTTGGAGTTATGCTTGACGTAGGTTGTTCTAGGATCACTTATAGATCATAGTTTCTCGACCGTGCTTTGCCTTCTCTTCTCGCTCTCATTTGCGCATGTTAGCCACCAAATATGCTAGTCGCTTGCTACAGCTCCACCTCACATACCTTTTCCCTACCTATAAGCTTAAATAGTCTTGATCGCGAGGGTGTGACATTGCTGAGTCCCCGTGACTCACAGATACTTCCAAAACCAGTTTGCAGGTGCCGATGAAACCGTACCGGTGACGCAACCGAGCTCAAGGAGGAGCTCGTTGAAGATCTCGTTCTTTGTGTTGTTTTGTTTCAGTTGATCAGTAGTGGAGCCCAGTTGGGACGATCGGGGATCTGTGTAGCATTTGGGGTAGTCTTCTTTTTATTTAGGTTCCGTAGTCGGACCTTGTTTGTATCTGGATGATGTAATGATTTATTCATGTAATTGTGTGAAGTGGCGACTGTAAGCCAACTATGTAACTCTTTCCCTTATGTATTACATGGGTTGTGTGAAGATTACCTCACTTGCGACATTGCTTTCAATGCGGCTATGCCTCTAAGTCGTGCTTCGACATGTGGGAGATATAGCCTCATCGAGGGCGTTACAAGTTGGTAATCAGAGCCTTCCCCGATTTTAGGAGCCCCCTGCTTGATCGAATCGTTGGCGTTGTTGAGTCTAGAAATTTTTTTTTGAGTCATTTAGGATTATATATATCGGAGAGTAGGATTCTTTTTACTCCTCAGTCCCTTCGTCGCTCTGGTGAGGCATCCTGACGTAGAGTTTTGACTCTTCTCTTCTCAAATTTCACTAAATTTTTTTAGGATCACGCGGGTATCTTGGAATCGTTCCGATGGTTTTGTGATGAGAACATTGTTCTTGGTGCCTCCTGACATTTAGGGGTTGTGGCATTGTCCCAGGGAGTTGAGCTCCGAGGTGTTGTCGTCACAATTTTATCGTTGCAATTCTGGAATACCTGAGTTTCGCCGACATCGAAAATCTCTTTTATGCAGTTGTTGGTGAGATAACCTCGACGCCACCCAGTACTGGGCGGGAGTTCGGGAGTATTGCCATAACTCGTATAACGGATGATTTTCGAAGGTTGAGGTAAACGATTTCCGAAGGTTTCTTGGTGATGTGTTGAAGGATGGATACAGCTGGATGTAGGATTTGCTAGTTTTGGGTGAGATATTATGCTTCCCCTGTATCCCCAACACCTGATTGCATAACCGGAAAGTTTCGGGAGTTTATAAGTGGGAATTCAAGTAGCTCTTAGGATATCTTTCCGACAGATGGATGATATGAAATTGGGGTTCGACGTCTAGTGGTCTGCCTATCCACGGTTGGTTTTACAGTGGTCTCGTTGTGTCTTAAAGAGTCCTTGGCTATGCCGACTCGGGGACGCTTCGTATGTCATGTGCACTGCCTTGTACATGATGGTGCTGTACGATCGAGCCCGTGTAGGCCCCACCACGAAAACTTTGGACGAAATCTCTATCATATGTTTGTTCCGGTTTATTCTGCAAGCCAATCCTTGTTTTGTTTTGAGTTGTGGTATTCGAGTTGCTTCAAAGTCAAGTGTTGATTCCATACCTTTTCTAAGTGGTGTTCTCATATTCCCATGTGAATACTAATCCTTCTCGATCATCGAGTTTGCCATTACAATTTCTTTTCAACCGGTGTGCTTCTCATCGAGTGGATCCGATCTTTTCTACATCCACAAGATCCAATCTCAACTTTCTCAACGGTGTTCATTTCATGCATCCCAAGTTGTCTTTTTTTCCCACCCTCCCACCCTTTTTCTTTGAGGACTCAGGTATCTTAATCGAGTATCCACTTGATTCATGTGAACTTTCTTCTTTCCTTTCATTCAATGTTTGTATCCCGTGATTCTCATGAAGATTCTAACGGGTCCTCAAGTTCATCATTCCTCATTCCTTTTCTTCGCCAGTGGTTTCAAGTCAAGCTTTGTTGATCATATCCTTTCCTCATTTCAATGCTTTCTCAGGCCGGTGTCCTCTTAATCATCTACTTCTCGCTATTCAATTGTTCCGGAGTGCTCAAGATATCTCGAAGACTCGTGTTTCCACTCTGCATTCGTTCAAGATCTTTCGAGGATGTTCTCTCATTCAACCGGTGTAGTCTATCTTCCAAGCGACCTTTTCAACGGAGTTTCTTTGAGTGGGCCCTAACCCATAGGTCTTTTCCTAGGATCTCCTGACTCTTCTAATTTTCCCGGAGTTATCCTAAATTCGTTTCAAAGTTTGACGTAAGAATGAATTGTCATCACTCAAATGCCTTTCTCCAAGAACTTTCATTTCTTTTCATCATTGGCTGAACCTTTCCATTCTTCATTCCGGAGTGCCTCAATAATTCTTGGTGGTGTTTCTCGTCGTCTTTCTCGGATTTTGAAGACTGAAGAAGAGTTTGTCTTTAATCTTGCTCCATTCTCGTCAAGATTCGTGATTCTAGCTTGTTGCCATCCTCTCATAATTATTTTCGATTATGGGAAATTTTTTTCACCTATCTAGAGCAATTCAAGAGTCTTCTCAGTTTGATTATCCGGAGTCCATCAATTCAGGTTTTTTTTCATTCTCAGCCTTCACCCATCATTCTCCAAATCTTACCGGTGCATCATTCAAGTATTCTCTTATCAGCTCTTGATCTCTTCGTTCTCTTGTATCTAAATTCTCTCATATATCTTCGTTCATTTGCAAATTCTTACCCGGTGATTCATCCCTTTACTTCGTTCATTTTCAATCCTTACGGTGGTTCGTTCAAGACCTTCTCAAGTTTGCGCTATATCTCTCTTAATCCTTTCTACGAGAATAAGTAATATGTCAAATCCATTGTTGGTCATCAATTTAATTGGTGAAGGATAAGCATAATGTAATTCTTATTCTTGATTCACCCAAATGGTTAATTCTTTATTCCGGAGGCTCATCAAATTCTCAGTTTCACTTGATTCATCTTTTCTTTTCCAAAGTTCCAAGCTCTCTCAATTTTCCCGTCATGAAGATCCATCTAATCATTACAAGGATTCAACTTGTGTTTTCAACTTCTCTTTCCTTCCATTTGATCATTCTTTTGTTTACCGGAGTTCTTCATGAAGGTTCTACATGATGGTTCATCAAGGATTTAATTCCTTCTCAAAGTGTTCATCTACATTCTTTTCAGAGGAGCTCAAGCATTCTTCATCTTGCATCTCAAAGTCCAGTTCATTCTATCTTATCTTTTGTGGTGGTGTTATGTCATTTTCGATAATTTTCCTTCGTGTTTCATGATTCACAAGTTATCAAGAATGAGATATCTTAAATCTATCAATCTCTTCATTGAAGTTATCTTGGGTTATATTTCACCTAAAACTTTCCCTAAGGATTGTTGCTAATTATGGTGCTTATAAATGATCCAAGTTCTTCATTTATCCTTCTGGTGAGATAAGTTTCTCATCTCCTTGTTCTTATCAATCCAATTCTTTTTCCCGTGAGTGGCAGGTTGTCACCTCATAATTTGAGATGTATTCCATAAGACCATATCAAGCTTATTCTTTTCGTTGTTGGTTTTCCAACAACTCCATTCTAGCATTTGTTGTAAGCATGCTCTCTCAAGATCTTGTTTCCCTTCGTTCATTCCATTCCATTCTTACTTTTGTTCCGGAGGCATTGTGATGTTGCTCTCTTCAACCCATCTTCTTGTTTTGTCAAGATCTTGTTCTTTTCATGCCTATCCATTTAATCGGAGTGGTTTCAATATATATCTTGCCCTTCAACCTCAAGGTTTTTCGCAATGTTCTTTGTCCCTCTTTTCTAAAGGAGTGTTTTCGACTTTGTTCACCTTCGTTACATTCTTTCTCTCAATTTGTTTCTACCTCGCAAGGTTCTTTGGTTTCACTCGTTTGTCAAAGAAGCAACTTAGTTTTACCTCTTCTCTTCCTCTTCCGTTTCCCTCCGGTGCCATTCCAGATCTCGGGACGAGATCCTCTCGTAGTGGTGGAGTGTTGTGACGCCCCGAGGCCGATGCGCCAGGTGTCTTCCACTTGGTCGCCGTCGTTGCCATGTCATCCGCTTGCGTGTTGCATCTTGTCATTGCATCATATGCATTGCATCACCATATTCTCAATACTCGCATTCGTCTGGGTTCCCCCAGTTCCGTCCGTTGTCCGTTCTGAGCCCAGACACACTTGCACGCGCCCGCGGCACGTCCGAAATATTATTTTATATGTGGCCGGAAAATGTACTCGGAATGGGTTGAAAGTTGGCATGCGGTGTTGTTATGTTGTAGGTAGGCTGCCTGCCAACTTTCATCGCATTCGGAGTTTGTCTGATGCCCCAACGGATAACTATAGCGACATTATAGTCGGTCAAAACGTCGGACGTTTTCGGTCTCCGGAAATAGTTGCCGGGCTACACTCCTCTCCTCTCATCTCAGCCCACTACCACTCACCGCCAGGCCCGACCTAACCTCTCTCGTCAGCCCGTGACCCTCCTCGCGCGCGCGCCCGAAAGCTGTCCCGGACCCGACTCGGCCAGTCGTCACCGTTGGATCCGGATCATCCCCAAACGTCTACAAAACATCTCCGTTTTGTTAATTGGGCTCCCTACCTATTTTTCTCAGACCGAGCATATTTGTGTGAGTCCAAGAAAATTACCCGCATGTTCAAATTCGTTCCCTAAATCCCTCTTCTTTTTCTTCTCTCTATTTTTTTTTTCTTTCTTGTCTCCCTCTTTCTTCTAAGGAGTGTAAGAGAGAGAGAGAGCACTAGGCCCAGCAGGGGTCGGCAGCCCAGCTAGGCCGACCGGCCTCCCAGGCCCATATGCCCCGCTAGGCCCACTCCTCCTAACCCTAGCACACCCCCGGCATCTCCCTCATCTCCCTCCAGGCCGCCGCCAACACCCCCATGCACGTCCTAGGAACTGCTCGATCCCCTCTCCCTCTCGCTTCCACACGCATCACTAGGGAGAGGCGCTCCCCAGCATGCGCGAGCCCGCGCCCCCGCCTCCTTCTCCCACCAGTGTTGCCGCCTTCCCCACTCCGGTGAGGCCGCCGCCGCGCCATCTCGCCTCCTCCCCATCTCCCGCGATGGCCTCTGCGCCAAGTCCCTGGAGCAGCACGCCCGTCGCCCCTCTCCCCTCGCGCCGGCGACCCGGAGCGCCACGTCTCCGGCCGCTCCCCTGCAGCTCCTCCTCCACTTCGGCGCTCTCCGTAAACCTCCTCCACCGACAACTCCCAGCGCCACCCCGTCGATCCTGCGCTCGGATTCATGCCGCCCCTCACCGTCCTCACCCATCTCCGGCCAGACCCAACGGCCACGGACCGGTTCCGCCCTTCCCCGTCATCTCTCCATTCACCGGAGTCCCAACGCTGCCAGCTATTGCCGTTCTGCTTGGGAACGAGTGACCGAGCCTGGCACACCTGCAGCGCCTCCATGGATCGCTCACCCGGCGCGTGGGCCATGCCTTCCCCCTGTACAATCAGCCGCCACGGCCCTGATTTTTTTTGCTTTGACTTCCTGCCCGAGTTTTCGTTTCCGGCATGAACGTGGGGTAGCAGTTGAACCTCGCTTTGTTTCTGTCCAACGCCGCAAGTACGACGCCACGACCACCTCAAGTTCGGCTACATGAAACACCGTGTACGACTACATATCCGGGACGCGTCAAGTACCACTACCCCCAAGTACCATGACGTCCGTCGATCGCCAAGTACCCCTTTGTTTCGTCGAGACCGGCAAGTCCGAAGACCCCAAATACCACGACAACCTCGAAGGAATTCAAATCCGCCAAGCTCCTCTAACGATGACCCGAATGGCTACGAAACACGTACCACTACTGTCGCGAAGTACCTCTTTGAAACGACCGAGTTCTACTACCATTGACCCGCAAAACCCCACGGACGTCAAGTTCCGTGTCATTGACCCTGAACCTCTACGAAATGTGTATGACTACTTCCGTGGCTGAAGACCCGTGTTCAACTACCGTCACCGAAGGCCGTCGAGTGAACGTCTACCCACATCGTGTATTTGACCAAGTTCGATGACGACCTCTGAAGAACTCGGATTCGCCAAGTTCTACTGCCGTCTCCCTCGGAAGCCTTGGATTCGACAAGTACCTCTCCGAAAACGAACGTGAACCACTACTTCCCTCGATGACCCATGAACGACTACTTCCACTACGAACTCGTTACGCCCGAAACGCATGCTTCGAAGGTATAACCCCGAGACGACCACCCGTGGACCAAATGATTGCGATGTATGAGTTCAACCATGTGTTGCTCCGTGTCCGAGTTGTTCTTTGCGAGTTCCTCATTGCCATGCCGTCCACCCGTGGGAACCCGGCAACCGGGATCACCCCATCATCTTGCATGACACACTCACACCCACTTCCTTTTGCACCGGTATCTCAGTGAGCTATCGGAACCGGAATGTTGCCGTGGCACCATTTCCATTGTCATGGTCGTGGCACCCCTTTCGTTTTCTGCCGCGATGACAAATGCTTCATATTGCTCTTTTCAACTTTAATAAAAATTGCATAAACTTGTCCATGTCATCCGCATCATGATAACAATAATTAAAATGTTTAAATTGTTGTTGCAATAAATTACTAAGGGATATGGGGATTTACCAGATTTGTTGTTTGTTTTATCCGGCCCCATTTAAAATTGTTTAGATAGATAATTCCTATATGTTTCACCTCTTGACATGCTTAACAACATTTAATATTGTTGGGTACATAAACGAGATCGAACTAAATAATGGATTGTTGTTTTGTCAATATGCATCCCGATGCATATTGAGCTCAACTTAATTTGTAGGATTGTTTGTGCACTTTGCCATGCCTCTTTAAACCGGACATGCATCATACTTGTTTGCGCATCGTGCCATGTTTATGTGGTGGTTCTTTACTATGTTGTTTGCTTCTTTCCGGTGATGCTTCTTCGGGTTAGTTCCGATAATGTCGCGTTTGTGAGGATTCTTCGACTGCGTCCGTTTGTCTTCTTCATGGACTCGTTCTTCTTCCTTGCGGGATCTCAGGCAAGATGACCATACCCTAGAAATCACTTCTATCTTTGCTTACTAGATGCTCGCTCTTTTGCTATGCCTTTGCTGCGATACCTACCACTTGCCTTATCATGCCTCCCATATGGCTAAGCCAAGCCTCTAACCAACCTTGTCCTAGCAAACCGTTGTTTGGCTATGTTACCGCTTTGCTCAGCCCCTCTTATAGCGTTGCTAGTTGCAGGTGAAGATGGAGTTTGTTCCATGTTGGAACATGGATATTTGTTGGGATATCACAATATCTCTTATTTTAATTAACGCATCTATATACTTGGTAAAGGGTGGAAGGCTCGGCCTTATGCCTGGTGTTTTTTTCCACTCTTACCACCCTAGTTTCCATCATATCGGTGTTATGTTCCCGGATTTTGCGTTCCTTACACGGTTGGGTTATAATGGGAACCCCTTGACTGGTCGCCTTGAATAAAACTCCTCCAGCAAGGCCCAACATTGGCTTTACCATTTGCCACCTAGCCTTTTTTCCCTTGGGTTCTGCAGGCTCAAGGGTCATCTTTGTTTAAACCCCCGGGCCAGTGCTCCTCTGAGTGTTGGTTCAACTTGTCAGCCGCCGGTGGCCACCAGGGGCAACTCTGGGCTGGCCTACCGGAAGTTTGGACAATCTGGTGTGCCCTGAGAATGAGATATGTGCAGCTCCTATCGGGATTTGTCGGCACATCCGGGTGGCTTTGCTGGTTTAGTTTTACCATTGTCGAAATGTCTTGTAACCGGGATTCCGAGCCTGATCGAGTCTTCCTGGGAGAAGGAATATCCTTCGTTGACCGTGAGAGCTTGTGATGGGCTAAGTTGGGGCTCCCCTGCAGGGATTTGAACTTTCGAAAGCCGTGCCCGCGGTTATGGGCAGATGGGAATTTGTTAATGTCCGGTTGTAGAAAACCTGAAAGTTATCTTAATTAAAATGCATCAACCGCGTGTGTAGCTGTGATGGTCTCTTCTCGGCAGAGTCCGGGAAGTGAACACGGTGTTGGAGTTATGCTTGACGTAGGTTGTTCTAGGATCACTTCTTGATCATAGTTTCTCTACCGTATTTGCCTTCTCTTCTCGCTCTCATTTGTGTATGTTAGCCACCAAATATGCTAGTCGCTTGCTGCAGCTCCACCTCACATACCTTTTCCCTACCTATAAGCTTAAATAGTCTTGATCGCGGGGGTGTGACATTGCTGAGTCCCCATGACTCACAGATACTTCCAAGACTAGTTTGCAGGTGCCGATGAAACCGTACCAGTGACGCAACCGAGCTCAAGGAGGAGCTCATTGAAGATCTCGTTCTTTGTGTTGTTTCGTTTCAGTTGATCAGTAGTGGAGCCCAGTTGGGACGATCGGGGATCTGTGTAGCATTTGGGGTAGTCTTCTTTTTATTTTGGTTCCGTAGTCGGACCTTGTTTGTATCTGGATGATGTAATGCTTTATTCATGTAATTGTGTGAAGTGGCGACTGTAAGCCAACTATGTAACTCTTTCCCTTATGTATTACATGGGTTGTGTGAAGATTACCTCACTTGCGACATTGCTTTCAATGCGGCTATGCCTCTAAATCGTGCTTCGACACGTGGGAGATATAGCCGCATCGAGGGCATTACACTTGGCGACTCGTCCTGTGGCTTCTCTGTTTTGAATGATGTCTCCCAAAGGAGCAGAACTAACCATAGTGATTGGGTGACCCTGAAAGTAATGTTTGAGCTTCCGGCTCGCCATGAACACCCCATATATAAGCTTCTGCCAGTGTGGATATCTTTGTTTAGATTCAATCAACACCTCACTGACGTAGTAAACCGGCTGTTGAACCGGATGTTCCTTGTCGACCTCCTTGCGCTCCACCACAATTTCCACACTAACAGCTCGTGAGTTGGCGGCTACGTATAACAATAGCGGCTCTTTCTCAACTGGAGCAGGAAGGACCGGCGGCTCAGCAAGCTGTTTCTTCATATCCTCAAAAGCAGAGTCCGCAGCATTGCTCCAAACAAAATCATCCGTTTTCTTCATCATCTGATAGAAAGGCATCGCCTTCTCCCCTAACCGGCTTATGAACCGGCTCAAAGCAGCAACACGACCCGCCAGTCGTTAAACGTCATTGATGCATGTTGGTTTGGCCAGGGATGTGATTGCCTTAATCTTCTTCGAGTTAGCTTCAATACCTCGGTTGGACACCAAAAAACCCAAGAGCTTGCCAGCTGGGACTCCAAAAACACACTTGGCCGGGTTAAGCATCATTTTGTAGACCCAGAGGTTATCAAAGGTCTCTTTCAGATCTGTGACCAAGGTTTCTTCTTTCCTGGATTTTACCACTATATCATCCACATAAGCATGAACATTACGCCCAATCTGATTGTGAAGGCAATTCTGCATACACCGTTGATAAGTTGCCTGGGCACTCTTGACCCCAAAGGGCATAGACACATAGCAAAAGGCTCCAAATGGAGTGATGAAAGCTGTCTTCTCCTGGTCCTTGACCGCCATCTTTATCTGATGATAACCTGAACAAGCATCCAAAAAACTCAAACGCGCGCAACCCGTCGTAGCATCAATGATCTGATCAATACGGGGGAGAGTGAAAGGGTCAGCTGGACAAGCCTTATTTAAATCGGTGTAATCCACACACATACGCCAGGTGCCATTCTTTTTTAGTACAAGCACCGGGTTGGCTAACCACTCTGGGTGAAAGACTTCCACAATAAACTCGGCGGCCAAGAGCCGGGCCACCTCTTCTCCGATGGCCTTGCGCCTTTCCTTGTTGAATCGTCAGAGAAACTGCCTGACCGGCTTAAACTTTGGATCAATATTGAGAGTGTGCTCAGCGAGTTCTCTCGGGACACCCGGCATGTCAGAAGGTTTCCATGCAAAGATGTCCCGGTTCTCACTGATGAACTCGATGAGCGCACTTTCCTATTTTGGATCCAAGTTGGCACTGATGATGAATTTCTTGGATGAGTCGCCGGGCACAAAATCAACCGTCTTGGTGTCATCAGCTGACTTGAATTTCAACACCGGTTCATGCTCCATTGTTGGCTTCTTTAGAGATGTCATGTCTGCCGGGTCAACATTATCTTTATAAAACTTCAGCTCCTTCGTTGCACAAACAGACTCAGCATATGCATCATCTCCTTCTTCACACTCCAGGGCTATTTTCCGGCTTCCATGTACTGTAATGGTGCCCTTGTAACCCGACATCTTGAGCTGCAGATACACATAAACGACCAAGCCATGAACTTGGCGTAAGCCGGCCGTCCAAACAAAGGATGATATGGGCTTTTGATCTTAACCACCTCAAAGGTTAATTTCTCCGCTCTGGAATCATATTCATCCCCAAAGGCTACTTCCAGTTCAATCTTGCCAACTGGGTATGCCGATTTGCTAGGTACCACATCGTGAAAAACAGTGTTAGATTGCTTAAGACTCTTATCAGTCAACCCCATCTGACGAAATGTCTCATAGTAGAGAATGTTGATGCTACTGCCTCCATCCATGAGCACTTTAGTGAATTTATATCCACCAACCTGAGGCGCTACTACCAAGGCCAAGTGACCCGGATTGTCAACCCGGGGAGGATGATCTTCTCTGCTCCACACAATAGGCTGTTCTGACCACCGTAAGTAATGCAGAATCGCCGGCTCAATGGCATTGACAACTCTCTTTTGAAGCTTTTGGTCCCACTTGCACAAGCTAGTGGTAAACACATGATATTGCCCACTATTCAACTGTTTTGGGTTGCTCTGATATCCGGATTGCTGCTGATTACCTTGGCCGGGTTGCGGATTATAACCTCCTTGGTTACCCGCATGTCCCTGACCGTGAAAACCGCCTCCACCTGAGCCGGTGCCCGGGCCATGAAAGCCGCCTCCACCTGAACTGCCGCCAGGGCCGTGACTTCCATCGAATGCATTTGAATTCTTGAATGCCTTCATGATTGTACAGTCCTTCCACAGATGGGTGGCTGGCTTCTCCCGAGTGCCATGTCTCGGACAAGGTTCATTCAATAGTTGCTCAAGGGTGGGACCTGACCCGCTCGACCGAGGGGGCTGCCTACCCTTGCGCCGTTGATTGTTGCCCTGCACATTGGTGTTAGCCACAAATTCGTCAGCCTTACGTTTATTACCTCCTTGATTTGCTGGGTTATGCTGGTGACCCTTGCTGTTGCCATTCTTCTTTCCCTTCCCTGTCTTTTCTTCATCAGACACAGGGTCCTTGGTACTATCAGAATCAACATATTTGACGAGAGCCGCCATCAACCGGCCCATGTCATTGCAGTCACGTTTACGCCGCCCCAGCTTCTTCTTCACAGGTTCAAAATGGCAATTTTTCTCCAACATTAAGACTGCCGAGCCGGCATCAATCTGATCAGATGAATGAATTATCTCCTTGACCCGGCGCACCCAATGGGTTGTGGACTCACCATCCTCTTGTTTACAATTAGTCAGGTCCACGATTGACATAGGTTGTTAGCCAAGTACGAGCTGTTCCATCCAACATCATGGTGAAATATTTAGCCATTGCCGCGTCGCTAACCTCCAAAAGCTCCATGGCCATCTCATAACTCTTAATCCAGGCCCCAGGCTGCAAATCGGCCGTGTAATTAGGCACCTTACGAGGCCCCTTGAAATCCTTTGGCAAACACTCATTACGTATGGCAGGCACCAGGCAAGGGACACCTCCGGTTCTCGTGGTGTAGCGACCCGACCTCAGACGGTCAAGCCTTTGTGTATCTATGCCATCCCTAGATTGGTATGCTGGCACACACAGTACATCAATGTATATATCAAAGTGCAATCACATGTATAAATAAAGTAAAACTGATATATACCTCATAAGTCTCAGCGGAAACAAATAATCGGGTGTGGAGTCCCATCAACGCCATCGGCAGGTTGAGTGTAGACTGTAACCCTATGACGTAACTCGTACTCGTCGGAAGAAACATATCTGCAACATGAGACGTTGCAGCCGTGTAGGTCAGTACATTGAATGTACCGGCAAGATCACAATAAGAGAAAACAAATGATAAACTATACTATATGCAATATGGCTTTGTGGCTCTGTATCTAAGTTTTGTTTGCATAAAAGCTGGTTTTATTTTCCCTACAACAAAGGAATATCAGGAGTCTGTACTACGGAGTTTTCTGCCATGACATGGTTCCGCCAACCGATGTCTCATACCCAAATCATCATAAGTTGCCCATAATTAAATTATCAGTCCGGTGCTGAGAGTTCCAAGATAGATCCAAGTCGAGAGGCTCAAATTGTCCGTAACCGGGGACACGGCTAATCGATTAGGTTTTAACCCTCTGCAGAGGTTTGTACACTTTACCCGCAAGATTCGATCCCTCTCTTTACATTCTTGCACTTCAGGGTGTTTGAGAACAAGATGACCAAAACATGGTCTTCTGAAGAGTTCCTCTGACCACTGTCCGGTGCTCATCCAATCCTATCGTAGTTCTACATCTGCTAGCACCGTCCTAGCCAGAGTCACAACTAAGGTCAACCAAGCCAGAGCCCATAGTGACTTACGGTTGCACAGGTAAGCTTCCGGGCATGAAGTATTCTTCCGTCTCTTTGAGTCTGGGTGAAGCTTTCCGCAAGATGTCATGGCGCTTCTCCATGCATCCCGGCCAACCACTGGCTTCTCCAGGGTGCCCGTCAACCGTCCTTCACCCAGTAGTGTGTATTGAATTCTTGTCTCGAGTCTCGAAATCTTGAGGAGTCCTGAAGATGCAATCCTTGCAGATGCCATCATGAAGTTGTCGTCTTTGACGTAAAGTCCTTCATTCTCACACCACTCCCGAGCACTCATACCAAACCCCGTCTACTACAACGTAGCATTAAAACTATATACGTCCCGGGCTTGGTAACAAGGAGGTGGGTTCCTACCTCATGCATTCTACTCAACTACAAGAATTCAATATCACTATTGGAGGGATTGAAATAATGGTGCCACTAAATGCAATAAAAACATTGGTATGAAAATATGGTCAAAGTGAACTTGCCTGGTATGTTGATGAAGATATAAACGCTCTTAGAAACTTGATAAAACTATTTGTCACTCCGATGTAAATCTATATAGTCAAACATGGTAATCATATAAGCAATCGTCCTAGCAAACAATACTAGCAATCAAAATAACAATCAAAAAGCAAGAAGAAAACCAAATAAAAACCAAAGGAAAACTTTGAAAGAAAATTTCAAGGAAAACTAGTGGAGACCAATTCACACAAATCTTACATAACATCACTAAATTACTCTAATAACTTTTCTACAGCAAAAAATATAACTCTAATAAAATAACAGAAAATAAATTACTAATTTAATAACTAGCAAAAAGAACTAAGATAAAACTACTATAACCATCTAGTTAATACTATAACAACTAGCAAAACACTAAGACAACTATAACAGCCAAGCATTCATTAAAACATTAAGAAACTATACTAAATAAATATAACAACTAATTTACAAATAACAGAAACAATAACAACGTAACTTGAAGTGGCAAAAGAAATTAATTTTAAAACTAATAAAACTATTCTATTTATCCTAGTTTCATAACTAAACAATAGTAAAACAAAACAATAACTAAACTCTAATAAATAACTATAAAAAATTATCTACTGTATTCTAACAGAAATATAGAACAACAAGTAAAAATCTACAAAAAGAATTAACTAAAATAATTAAAAACAATAATTATATAACCAAAACAACTATATAAGCAAAACAGTGCTGTTTCTAATAAAACCCTAATTTAAAATGCTCTAAAATTACCAAACTAAATCCTACAGTTAAACAATACCACAAGTGACCAGTAGCAAAAAGAATCAAGTTAAAATCTATTTTTAAACTCAAGTTATGGCCAAAATACTAATTTGAACAAAATTTATCAAATTCAAATTTAAACTACTCAAATTTTAAATCCAGTAACACTAACAGAAGCTTCAAAAAATTTGTGATCCAACACAGTTGGAATCACTCAAAAATACATTATAGATAATTAGTTATTGAATTTACAAATTTGGAACTATTCTGAAAAAAAACGAACGAAAAAAAAGGTGAACAGTAGATCGGGTTTACTATAGCAGTCAGGTGAGGAGCTTCTGCTGAAGCTCCGGCGTGGTCCTCCGGTGGGTCCTCCGGCGAGGCGAGGGGTCCGGCGGGGGCGGCTCGTCGAGGGCGGCCAGATGGTGGTGGCGGGTGCCGGCGGGGGCGTCCGGTGGTGGCGGGGCGGGGCGGCAATGGCGGCGGTGGTCCGGCGAACTCCGGCGAGGTGGCGCGGCGATGTGGGGCGAGGAGAGGAGGGGCTAGGGGCGGGAATGGGGCGGCGGAGGGGGTATTTATAGGGTTGGGGTGCGGCTTGGGCGAGAGGTCGGCCAGGATTCACTAATCCCGCGATTCTGGCGAGGTCCGGCGCGGTGCTACAGTTGATCGGGATGATATCCTGGAGGAAGGAGAAGATTCAGATCGGATCGGGCCGGATTTGGCCCAAAAAAATAAAATTCCTTTCCCTTTTTTTAAAAGATTCCCCGAAGAAAAATAATTTTAGAAAAATAGAACGAAAATAAAATATAGGAGTATTATATATCAAAATGACCGGAAAAAGAAATCCTACAATATAAACTATTTTACAAGATGAAATAAAATTCACACAAATTCTAATAAAACAAATTGTGGTACTGCTGCAAATAAAATTCAAATAAAATTTCTTTAAAATGCCAAAATGATTTAAAATTTATTTTTCTCCATTTTTATAATGCAGGGAATCATTTTACCCTATTTTCCATATATTTTATTTTTGGAGAAAAATAATTTGAAAATAAAACCCAAAAACTTCCAAATGGTTTTGAATTTAAAATTCAAACCTTTTCTTCATACTTCCAACTCATATTTCCTATATTTTGAAGAAGTCATTTTATCCTCTCATGAAAATCATTGAGTTGCATAAAGTTTCTAAATTTGAAATGCTTTCAAAAATGAAATTCAAAAATCTTTCAAAACCCTTTTTGTTTCTAGAAGAATTCATGTTTTCTTCACTCAACGGTATTGTGATGAAATGAATTTGAATTTCATTGAGATTAAATGCAAGGATGAAAGTTTGGGAAGTCTTTTCATTCCCTCTCATTTAACTTTCAAAAAGTTTCAAATTTCACTCAATTTCACACAACCATTCACACAACAATCAATAAATCAATCAAGTTAATTATTTAATATAACATTCCAAAATTTAGAATTGTGGGATGTTACACGTGGCCACTCCTGCCTCAACCGAGGTTGCTGGATAAGCCGGAAAAGTCTGCTAAGCCGCTTGCTCCGCTGCCAATTGAATCGCTCGCTCAGCCTCTTGTGGGATCCTCTCCTGATCCGCCAAGTTAAGGGCTCCAGCCTGTCTCGCCTCATGCCTGTGCGGCCGGTTGCAGCATTGAACATTGCTTGACATGTCAGCTGAATCCATACGCCTACTGTAGCTTGGGCTCTGGCTCGGGCGAGGGGTTGAATGGATCCTGTCCCGACTGTAAGAGTACGCATCCTGCTGCACCAGAGCTGTTTGAAGAAGTTCTCTCACCCTTCATGTTTTGATCGCTGCCGGAGAGTCGCCCTCCATCGGGAGAGCCGCCAAATGAGCCGAAGCTGCAATGAGGTTTTCCAAGGGATTGGAGAAGTGACCCGGCGGTGTTGGTACATAATGAGGCGGAGTGGTATGTATACAAGGCGGTTGCATGGCGCGCGGCTGAACCGGTGCCCCGGGTGTCGTGATCTGATTTGCCTCTGGCGGGTTACTTGCCCTGGCTCCGGGCGTATGAAAAAGGTTCCTAAGATCGAGCGTCAGAGGTAGACGTGACTGAGTTTTCTGATGCCTTCTTCTCATGACCTCGTTTGACGCGTTCAAATCCATCGAGAGCCGGAAAGTCTCTTCCTGAAGCTGTTGAGCATGAGCGTCCAAAGCCGCCCGCTCCACGGCCATCCTGACCTCCTCTGTTGCTAAATTTTCTTTAGCCTGTACCATCTCCTCACGTACGCGTGCCACCTCTACATCATGCCGAGCTTGATTCGCCAGATCTACCACGGCAGTCAATAGGGTCGTCAGTTTATCCATGAGGTCCATCAGAATTTGAGCCAGGGGGCATGCGGGGTCTCCTGACCCGGCTGCGGCCAACTCAGTGGTTGTTGCTACCGCTGCTGTGGAGTTCTGCCCCGGCTGTGTTCCTGCCATGATCCTTCCTGAGTCGGTTCGAGGGTGGCAGTCGACCTGGTTCTACTGCAAGGACCAGCCGACTCTAGGTCAGTCGACTGGACTTCCCCCTTTTCCATGGCCCGAGTGGAGAAGCCCTCTGCTTTGAAAGTGATCCCAGAGGAGAAGGTGCAAGTGAAGGTGCTGGTTGAGTGAGTAGTTCAACTTGTTCGTGATGGGGTAACCGGTTTGGATCTGTTGGAGGTCTTCCTCAGGCGATGCATCCAATCACTTCAAGCCCGTGACCATCCGATGTGGATGTATTCAGGCATCAACGACACCACTTGGATCCATCCAGAGGAGGTCGATGATGCTACGTTGGAAGGGTGGCTGAAGAGTATCACTGGCAACAAAGACAACCCCAGGGGATCCCGGAGGATTCCTTCACTCAACAACTCATACGAGACTAACAAGGTATGACTCCACATGGTCGAGTGTTTTCTTGATTTATCAAGTTGTTGTCTACTGTCACTCGACTGTCTCTTGTCTTGTTTGTTGTCTTGTAGGCCCTGACTAAGATGTACTCGATGCCCAATGGGGAGCAGGAGCAGGACCCAGAGGGAGAAGCGAGTGGAGGTGAGAGCGGCGAGTGGCGCTCTGACGAGGAGGACGAGGACAACGACGACCCGAGTGATGAAGAAGAGGTCGACTCTCCTCCTCGTAGGGAATAATGATCCAAGCTTTCTCATGATCCAGCAAGTGCCCATGACAAGGCAGCCACGTAGACTGGGCATCATCGAAGCGCGCTCTAACGTCTTCTCCAGCACCGACTGAAAAGGCGTCGAAGCAACCGAAAGCTACGCCATCCAAACCGCCAAAGGCCTTGCCGAAGATCAAAGTGGCCATCCCCATTACTTCTAGGTATTAGTTGGACTTGATTTCTTGTTTTAGTATGAATCTGGATTTGAGTTGACTCATTTCGTCAGACGTGACCGACTGAACTCTGAAATTTGTAGTGCCGCTACCTCTGGGACTTCCACTCGCCAGTATGAAGACGAGGACATGGAAGATGCGGTCACCTCCAATTCGGGTATAATCCTCGTGATCTCGTTCTTGATTGTATGGTCGATTAACTTATGGTGACTCATCCGAGGTCAACTGATTTCTTTGGAGCCCCTCGCAATGTCATTGAGCTTCCGGATGATGACGAGGACATGCCGCTGAGGCCCAGGAAGAGCAAGAAAGCAGTTGCTGGCAAGATAACTCGGTCGAAACCGGCGACAGAACCAACAGTCCAACAGCCTGAAGATGCAAGTAGAGCCTTTGTAACCTTTGCTATCCTAGTTTCGAGTGAGCGCCCCACACTGTCGACTGTGCCAGTGTTTTCTTCAACCATCCAACCTCATGCCTCGGAGCTCCATGCTGCTGCGTCTGGACCGTCTGTCCCCTTCTTCACCACCTATCATGTTCCGGATAGCCAGTCGGACACCGCCGCGGAGGCTATTCGTCAGGCTGGCATAATGATGGAGCGGATGAAGGCAGTGCACGACAATAGTCACACTGCTTACGACGTCAGCGTGACTCTTCGAGCCAATGTCCAGGTAAGTTGACTTATGACTGAACTTGACTTCCGACTGAACTTGTCTTATTAGGATATGCTACCTGAATATTTTCCTTCGCACAATATCTTATTGCCTGCTTCAAATCTGTACACCCATTGGGTGTTTTGTCGTCTTTATTATTTGCACTCTTCCACTCGGTCTGGTCGAATGAGATCTGAACCAGTGGGGGCATGCTAAGTGCACCCACTGGGTGTAGTCCCCGAGACCGCAGTCGACTGCTGGCAGTCGGCTGGGGTCCGAGAACTTTTCGTCTCTTTTCTTTTATTTTGTGCACTTGGTCTGGGCGGGCCAGCCGAGTGAAATCCAAACCAGTGGGAGCACGCCAAGTGCACCCACTGGGTGTAGTCCCCGAGATCGCAGTCGACTGCTGGCAGTCGGCTGGGGTTTGAGCACTTTTTTATATATATTCGGTCTGGGCGGACCAGCCGAATGGAATCCAAACCAGTGGGGGCACATCAAGTGCACCCATTGGGTGTAGTCCCCGAGACCACAGTCGACTGTTGGCAGTCGGTTGGGGTCTGAGTAGTCTTGAAGCTTTATTCACCCGGAAGTAAATAATCTTTGATCGCGTCGATTGATATGTCTTTTACTTATTGCAGAAATCTTGCACGCTCATTTCCAAGTTCGCCGAATTTGAGGAGAAGCAGAGGCAACTCAACCTTGACCTGGAGCTGGCCCAACAAAACTTGAAGAAGGCTCAAGATGAAGTTGCCGGTATGGAAGGTAACTGCCTATCGACTGCTCATGTCGACCGTCCTTTAAATTATCCCTTCGATCTTCTGTTTGATCTAAATGCAAGTTTTGCAGAGAAAATGAGGTTGGCCTTGGAGAAGAAGGATCTGGATCTTGCCGCTGCGCAGAAGGAGGCTCAGGAGAAGACTGCCCTTGCTGACCAGAAACTGGCTTCGGTTGGAGCACTAGAGGAAGAAATCAACAAGCTGAAGTCGTCTCTCACTGAGTCCAATCGAGAGGCGACTCATCTGAAAAAAGATAAAGTGGCTCTGACCGACCAGCTGGAGAGCATGACTCGCAGGAGGAATGATTTGGAGGCTTATCTGAAAGCTCTTGCCAAGAAACTCTTTCTTATGCTCGAAGGTACCTCTTTTTTACTCGACTATTTTCCCTGTTTGCAAGTTGGATCCAACCAGTCGACTCATTAACTCTTTGACTTTGCAGAATTCTGCCAAAACTTTGAAGAGGAGACTGGATGGGTCGAGACAGGCTTGGACCCTATCCTTTCTCTAGTCGGGGATGAGGCTGCCATGAATATGCTTTGACTGGAATCTCGCGTCGCCAGTGTTACAAGTTAGCTTGCCCGTCTGAAGGTTGCAGTTTTACGCATCGACTCATCGCTCTGGCCAAGGGCAACGCTTCAGAATGATCTCGAGTCTCTGATGGCTCGACTCAATGAGGTCCCTGGCAGAGTGCAGGAATGGAAGAAGTCCTCTACCTGCTGCGGTGGTGACGTGGTTCTGTCACTGGTTAGGGTCCACTGTAGAGAGGCTTGAGAAGAGAAGCTGGCGGCGATCAAGGTCGCCAACACAAAAAGGCATGACTTCCAGTCCTTTATGGAAACTTTCATTGTTCCTGCCACTCAGATCACGGACGGGATCGACTTGGACGAGTTCGCCGAGCCTGTCAGTCCTCCTCCTGCTGAGTGAACCAACTTGATACTCAAACTTGCTTTAAATTTGCCTTGGTATGCCGAGTGGTTATTGTAACCGTTAAACTCTTTCGGGCCTGATGCCTGAGTACTTTTATCTTCATCCTGAGACCTTTGAGATTTTATCTGATCTTGGTTTATCTTCTGCATGTGCTTGCATTTACCTTCGAGTGGAACTTATTCTTCACTCGGAATATTCTTTGAGATGTAACTTTGAAGGAAATACCCCAGTCGACCTGCACCTCATTGTAACACCCCGGATGTAACTTACCATAATTGTACTCCAACTCTTGCCATTTTCGGTTCTAAGTTATGATATTCCCTCGTGGTTGGGTTTTGTCTTCGTTGTGCATTTTGTTCATGTCATGCATTTCATATCATGTCATCATGTGCATCACATTTGCATACGTGTTCGTCTCATGCATCCGAGCATTTTCCCAGTTGTCCGTTTTGCATTCCGACGCTCCTACGTGCTCCGGCGCCTCCTATTGTCTATTTTCGTGAGCGGGTGTTAAACTTTCTCGGAATGGACCAAGATTTTCCAAGCGGCCTTGGTACACCACCGGTAGACCGCCTGTCAAGTTTCGTGCCATTTGGAGTTCGTTTGATACTCCAACGGTTAACCGGGGAACCGTAAAGGCCTCGTGTGTGTTGCAGCCCAACACCCCTCCAAAGTGGCCCAATAACCCATCCAAGACCCCTCCATCCTCTTGGCCGTTCGATCACGATCGCATGGCCGAAAACCGCACTCCATTTGGACTCCCCTAGCGGCCAAAATCACTATTTTGACCTCGTCAGCAATCTATGGCACGAAATGAACTCTGAATGAAAGTATTTCACGATCTGACCCTTTTAGCAACGCCAGAGACCGTGACATTTCTGTTTCACATGGAAACGCCGAGCAAGCTCGCGTTTCTGCTTAACATGAAAACGCCGAGGTAGCTCGCGTTGCTGTCTAGGCCGAACTAGCTTCGCTCGTTGACGTGGCAGGCAGGAAACGCCAAGACCGTTGGCGTTTCTAACTTGTCTACAAATGCTAGGGGCCATGGCGTTTCTAGCCTTGACATGCATGCTTGCCGCTAGGCCATTGAGAATTTTCCTAGATCATGATCCTTTTTCGATGCTGTGCATGCAAGCATATGCATGATGCCAGTTCTGCCACTCCAAACAGTAGCAGCCCATGCAAGCATGCATGTCTACCAGTCTATAGCCTAGCCTACAAGAAGTAGATTGTGGTGCAGCACATTTTTAGCAGCCCGTGCAAGCATGCATGTCCACCATCCTTTAGCTTTGCAAGAAGTACTATATTGTGGTGCAGCGCATTGTTAGCAGTCCGTGCAAGCATGCATGTCCACCAGCCTATACCCTAGTCTACAAGGCTCATTGTTTGCAGCGTATCAAGGCCAGAAACGCCATGGCCCCTGGCGTTTGTAGTCAAGCTAGAAACGCCAATGATACTGGCGTTTCCAGCATGCCATGTCAGCGAACAATGCTAGCTTGGCCTGGGCAGTAACGCTAGCTAGCTCGGCGTTTTTATATGGAGCGGAAACGCGGGCTTGCTCGGCGTTTCTATGTTGGACGACAACGCCGCGGGCTTTGGCATTGCTAAAAGGGTCAGATCGTGAAATACTTTCATGTCGAGTTCATTTTGCAACAAAGATTGCTCACAAGGTCAGAACAGTGATTTTGGCCTCTCCTAGCTCCCTCTACCTATATATTTGTCCTCCCCGTCCAAAATCTCGGTCCCGAAACCCTAATTTCTTCCCCGCCGCCGCCAGACGTTTCTCCCCCACCGGCCGGACGTGTCCAATCCTTCTCCGACGCCACGTGGCAGTTTCCCATTCACGGGGACAGCCGCACCCACTTCTCCCATGCCGCCGCCCGCGCCGGCCAGCCGAGGCCCAGGCGGGGCCCTCCAGGCCCGGACGCCGCCCGCCGACGCCAACCGCGTCCACCGCGCCACGTGCCGCCCACGCTCGCCCCCGCCGCCATCTTCTCGCGCGCCGGCCGCCACTCGGTTCTCCCCGCCGCCGTCCGCCCTCGACAGCGTCGCGCCGGTCGCCTCCGCCATGACGGACCAGCGCCGTCCTCCGCCACCGCGCCACGCGGGCCGCGCCGTCCTCTGCCATCTCACTGCCGACCCCGTCCCCGGCCTCTTCCGGCGTCCCCTACAACTTCGGCCACCTCCTTCCCAAACTCCGGTGAGATCCAGGCCAACTCTGACGAACCTCGTTCCACGCGCCCGAAACCCTAGATCTGCAATTTCGGAGGTGATTTTTCCATAAGTCCCTAACATTCTGGAGCTCTCTTCATCATATCATAACTCTGTCATCGTAGCTCCGTTTTGGGCGTGTGATATATCAAAATGTTAATCATTTTGTTCCGTTGCACCATGCTTGTTTGAGTCCATCTTGAGTCCCAAATAGTTGATGCAAGACTGCTATAAAATGTTAGTTCCTGTTTCTTATCAGATTATGAGCATTTGTCATTTATGCCATGATTATTGTGTGCTGGATATGAGCATGAGCTCTACATGTGTTTTGGGCTATGCCATGCCATCTTTACAGGGGTTTATTCCATGTATTTTTGTGATCAATGTGGTGACTAGCACAAGCATGCAAAGTAGCTCTCGTGATGTTGCTCATTTCAGGGACTTAGATTTTCACTAAGTCATTTCCCTGATGTTATTTTTATGTCAGGTATTCATGTTGCTACAGAGTGATCCATGCTTCTTTTGAGTATGTTCAGTAAGGATGATTTGGACATATGGTTGTGCTCTATCCATCCATGTCCCTGTTTGCATTTATGGAGTAACCTAGCATGACTCAATATTACTCTACTTTTGCTATAAAATATTCATGGCAGATTGTTTACATGTTAATCAATTTTGCTAAGGTTATTGTAGTTGATCCATGCATGCTATGAGATTGTTCTTTCTTTGTTTACCCTTCTTGAACATGTATTATTGCTGGGTGTATGCTTTGTTTGTCATTCAATGCCTTGTGGTGAGTGCATCGAGCTCGCAAAGAGGCCTTCGTAATTCTGTTTATGCCATGTCCAGTTTTCTGCTAAGTCTGAATCTGTTAACGAAACTTGCTATGTTTACATGGATTTTTGTTATATGCTTTGAGTAGATTCATGCCATGCCTTGTGTTGCTATGTTCTGTTCCTGTAGCATGTTGTTATCTTGCTCTAAACATTGCTTTCTGATGTTATTTCCTGACATGTTAGTATTTTCACAAAGTCTGTGATGCTGTTATCTTTTGCATTTTTGCCATGCTTGTTTGAACCTGCTATTGTATGATTTAGCCATAGCTCAGTGTTCATCTTTTGTCAACCATCTTGAGAAGATCAGTTCCATGTGCTTTGTTGCTATGTTAGAGTGCAGTAGCTTAGTTTCTTGTTGCATTATAGATGGCATCATGCTGTTAATGGCAGGATAGTGTCATTTTTGTATTGCTTGCCATTTGCAAACCGTGCATCCGAATCCGGTGATCTTTATATCGATTTCGACTGAAATCAACTCATCTTTCCAGCGGCGCACTTGGTTTGCCAAGTTGAGGCCTGTTTCAATCTTTTACTTCCGGAGCACGCATATGCATTGCATAGCACATCCCGCATATCATGCCATGTTTTGCATCATGTTGCTTGCGCATTGCACTGTGGTTGATTGTCGTTTCCTTTGCTTGTTTTCTTGCCTTGGGTAGAGCCGGGAGACGAGTTCGTGATCGAGGAACCCATTGAGTACGCTTACGAGGATCAAGCTTACGTCAACTCGAAGAACTTTGCAGGCAAGATGACCATGCCCTCGAAATCACATCTATCTTTGCTTGCTAGTTGCCAACTCTTTTGCCATGCTACGATACCTACTACTTGCTATATCATGCCTCCCATATTGCCATGTCAAATCTCTAACCCACCTTGTCCTAGCAAACCGTTGTTTGGCTATGTTACCGCTTTGCTCAGCCCCTCTTATAGCGTTACTAGTTGCAAGTGAAGATTGGAGTTGTTCCTTGTTGGAACATGTTTTTTGTTGGGATATCATTATTATATCTTTTTTACTTTAATGCACCTATATACTTGGTAAAGGGTGGAAGGCTCGGCCTTATGCCTGGTGTTTTGTTCCACTCTTGCCGCCCTAGTTTCCGTCATACCGGTGTTATGTTCCTTGATTTTGCATTCCTTACGCGGTTGGGTTATAATGGGAACCCCTTGACAGTTCACCTTGAATAAAACTCCTCCAGCAAGGCCCAACCTTGGTTTTCCATTTGCCACCTAAGCCTTTTTCCCTTGGGTTTCGCGGACTCAAGGGTCATCTTTATTTTAACCCCCCCGGGCCAGTGCTTCTCTAAGTGTTGGTCCAACCTGAGCGATGTCCGGCGCCCCCTAGGCAACCAGAGTCTATGCCAACCCGATGTGTGGCTCATCTGGTGTGCCCTGAGAACGAGATATGTGCAGCTCCTATCGGGATTTGTCGGCACATCGGGCGGCTTTGCTGGTCTTGTTTTACCATTGTCGAAATGTCTTGTAACCAGGATTCCGAGTCTGATCGGGTCGTCCTGGGAGAAGGAATGTCCTTCGTTGACCGTGAGAGCTTGTGATGGGCTAAGTTGGGACACCCCTGCAGGGTTTTGAACTTTTGAAAGCCGTGCCCGCGGTTATGGGCAGATGGGAATTTGTTAATATCCGGTTGTAGAAAACCTGAGACTTAACTTAATTAAAAAGAATCAACAGCGTGTGTAACCGTTATGGTCTCTTTTCGGCGGAGTCCGGGAAGAGAACACGGTCTCGTGTTATGCTTGAACGTAAGTAGATTTAGGATCACTTCTTGATCTTTATAGTTTCTCGACCATGCTTTGCCTCTCTTCTCGCTCTCATCTGCGTAAGTTAGCCACCATATATGCTAGTGCTTGCTGCAGCTCCACCTCACTACCTTTTCCTACCTATAAGCTTAAATAGTCTTGATCGCGAGGGTGTGAGATTGTTGAGTCCCCGTGACTCACAGATTACTTCAAAAACAGATGCAGGTGCCGATGATGCCAGTACAGGGGATGTGACCGAACTCAAGTGGGAGTTCGACGAGGATTTAGGACGTTATTATGTTTCCTTTCCAGACGATGAGTAGTGGAGCCCAGTTGGGGCGATCGGGGATCTTATGCATTTGGGGTTGTCTTTATGTTGGTTCCGTAGTCGGACCTTGATTGTATTCTGGATGATGTAATGCTATATTTATGTATTGTGTGAAGTGGCGATTGTAAGCCAACTCTTTATCTCTTTCTTATTCAGTACATGGGATGTGTAAAGATTACCCCTCTTGCGACATGCCTACAATTCGGTTATGCCTCTAAGTCGTGCTCCGACACGTGGGCTATATAGCCACATCATGGGTGTTACAAGTTGGTAATCAGAGCCTTCCCCGACTTAGGGGCCCCCCTGCTTGATCGAATCGCTGGCGTTGTTGAGTCTAGAAAAATGTTTTGAGTCTTTTAGGATCATATATATATATATACATATATATATATATATATATCGAAGAGTAGGATTCTTTTTACTCCTCAGTCCCTTCGTCGCTCTGGTGAGGCTTCCTGATGTAGAGTTTTGACTCTTCTCTTCTCAAATTTCATGAAAAAAAATTTAGGATCACGCGGGTATCTTGGAATCGTTCCGATGGTTTTTTGAAGAGAACATTGTTCTTGGTGCCTCCTGACATTTAGGGGTTGTGGCAGTGTCCTGGGGAGTTGAGCTCCGAGGTGTTGTCGTCACAATTTTATCGTTGCAGTTCTGGAATACCTGGGTTCGCCGATATCAAAAATCTCTTCTATGCAGTTGTTGGTGAGATAACCTCGACGCCACTCAGTACTAGGGCGGGAGTTCCCGAGTATTGCCATAACTCGTATAGAGGATGCTTTTCGAAGGTTGAGGTAAATGATTTCCGAAGGTTTCTTGGTTATGTGTTGAAGGATGGATACAGCTAGATGTAGGATTTGCTAGTTTTGGGTGAGATATTATGCTTCCCCTGTATCCTCAACACCTGATTGCATAACCAGAAAATTTCGTTTCATAGGTGGGAATTCATGTAGCGCTAGTATTTCTTCCGCAGATATTTGGTTTGTGATTGGGTAATCCTTACCAATTATTTGTTCATATCCGTACCATGTTGATTTTATTCTTCTACCTTTATCCAAGTGGCTTCTCAATTTATGGAAGTGTGATGATTTACTTTGGAATTCATTCGTTCATTCTTGTTCGATTGCTAAGGATACATGTTGCAATTTTGATCCATGATTCAGCTTGAATATATGTCTGTCAAGATGCTAACGGATGTCAACCTCTTCAGGATGGCTCCTCCAACACGTCAGAATCCGGAACCTCCGCCACCACCTCCACCTCCGGAGGCATGGCAAGCTGTTATGGCCTCTACCAACGCCAACACGCAGATGCTTATGCAACTCTTGCAAGAGCGCAACCAAGGAAATCAAGGCCATGGCAACAATCAAGCTCAGTTTGCTACCCTCAACCAGTTCCTCGCAAACCAGCCGAAGTCCTTCAGTAACTGTGTCGAGGCCACAGACGCTGACGATTGGCTCGTGGATATCTGCAAACATTTTGAGTGTAGCAACGTTAGGCATGAGGACTTTGTCAAGTTTGCTTCATTCCAACTCAAAGACCAAGCTACTGAGTGGTATCAACAATACAAAGATTCCAGAGGAGGTCGTGTGATTACCTGGGATGATTTCCGCCGAGACTTCAAAGCTCACCACATTACTCAAAGTGTTGTTGAGAGTAAGCGTGAGGAGTTCCGCAATCTGAAGCAAGGCAGCTTGTCTGTTTACCAATACAACATCATGTTCCAGAGGCTCGCTCGCTTCGTCAAACAAGACGTCCCTTGATGAGAAGAGCATGATTTATCAATTCAGAGGTGGCCTCAGAGAAGATCCGCAACTAGCTCTCGTGCTTTTTGAGCCGAAACAGTATGATGAGTTCTACAACATGGAAGTAAAGCAAGAGGCTGCTCAGCTCAAGTGCGATGCTTCTAAGAAGAGAGTCAGGGATGCAACTCCTTCTTCTTCTTCAACTCAAGTGGCAGCTAAGTAGCAAAAGTTCTGGTTGCCTCCTCCTCCTCCGTTCCATCAGCCTTATCAGCAGAGGAGAAAAGGTGGAAATGGATCTTCCCACCCACCCAACCCAGGCTATTAGAACAAAGCTTCGTCTCATGCTCCAAGGTCAAGTGCTTCGTATCACTGGCCGCTCTCAGAGGTTACGTGCAACAAGTGTCAGTAGAAGGGTCACTATGCAAACAAATGCTTCAACCAGAGGCGCCTTCCGCCTCCTCCTGCTGTGAGATCTGCCAGCAATGCAGTGGTCAAGCATAATCCCAAGTCTGCAAAGGTCAACTTGATGAACGTAGCTTAGGCAGATGACTCTTCAGAAGTGATCATGGATAATCTTCCTGTTAATGATATTCCTGCAAAAGTCCTTTTTGATACTGGTGCATCGCATTGTTTCATTTCAAGACCATTTGCATCTAAGCATGAGTTGCCTTTCCAAGATTTGCCTAAGCAGTTATCAGTTGTCTCTCCGGGTAAATTCATGAACGCGAGCTCTATGGTTCCGGATGTTTCTATCAAGATGCGCGACTATAAATTTCTGTCCTCTCCAATTGTTCTGGGTAACTCGGATATTGATCTAATTCTTGGCATGAATTGAATTTCTAAGCACAAGGCTCAGCTTGATTGTGCTGCAAGGTAGATTCAATTGACACACTCATCTGAGGATGTGATCATCTATGCCGCTCATGACGATACCATTCGACCGTTTTCTCTCAACTAGAAGGGCGAGTTGAATGCCATCTCTCAGATTCCAGTCGTTTGTGAATATCAAGATGTCTTTCCAGAAGAGCTTCTGGGAATGCCTCACCGGCCAGTTGAATTCGTCATTGATCTTGAGCCTGGCACGGAACCTGTTTGCAAACATCCTTACAAGCTTGGACCAGAAGAGTTGAAGGAGCTGAAGAAACAACTCGATATACAAGAGTGTATGGGTCTGATCTAGGGGTGGACTAACGAGTAGCTCGGCTCGTTAAGCTCGTACTCGTTAAGCTCGTGCTCGTTAAGGCTCGACTCGTTAAGCTCGTTAAGATTAATGAGCAGAAAACCCTGCTCGGCTCGGCTCGTTTGAAGCTCGTTAAGCTCGTGAGCGCTCACGGGCGTTTGTTAATAGATTATAATGTGTTATGATATACAGGATGAATGTGTAGGTGTGGTTTTCAAGATGAAATATGGTGACTACAAAAAGGAATGCACTAGTTTGTTGCCTCATATGTCGATTAGATTGAATTGATGGGCTGAGGTGCTATAAAAATTTGTCATGTAAGATGAAAATATGTGCTATGTTGTTACTAACGAGCTTAATGAGCTACTCGTTAAACTCGTTAGCTCGTTCATTAAGCTCGTTAAGCTTAACAAGCTGAAATCAATGATTGGCTCTGTTCATTAAGAAACGAGCTCTGAGCTTAACGAGCCGAACTATTGAGCGCTTATTAAGCTCGCGAGCTACGAGCTTTTGGTCCAGCCCTAGTCTGATCCGACCGAGTTCTTCTCCATGGGTTTGTGGTGTTCCTTTTGTCAAGAAGAAGGATGGCACAGACCGACTTTGTGTCGACTACCGTCCATTGAACAAGAAGACCATAAAGAACAAGTACCCACTTCCGAACATCAATGAGCTTTTTGAACAACTCAAGGGTGCTCAAGTATTCTCCAAGATTGACCTTCGTATGGGCTATCATTAGATTCGCATTCCTGAACAAGATATCCCCAAGACAGCATTTAGAACAAGCTATGGTTCCTATGAATACACTGTCATGTCTTTCGGCCTTGTCCATGCTCCTCCAACATTCACTCACATGATGAATTTCATCTTAAACCCCTACACAAATGATTTCGTCTTGGTGTATCTCGATGATATTTTGGTCTTTTCCAAGAACAAGGAGGATCATGCCAAGCACTTGAGATTGGTACTCGACAAACTCAGAGAACATCAGTTCTATGCGAAGTTTTCAAAGTGCGAGTTTTGGCTCGATGAGGTTCTCTACCTTTGGCATATCATCTCAGCCAAGGGCATAACTATTAATCCTGAGAAGGTGTCTGCAATTGTGAATTGGGAACCGCCTCAGAATGTGAAGCAGCTCCGCAGCTTTCTTGGGCTTGCAAGCTATTGTCGAAGATTCGTTGAGAATTTCTCTAAGATCACGAAGCCTCTTTCCAACCTCCTCTAGAAGCATGTGAAGTATGTCTGGACGTCTGAATGTGACATCGCTTTCAACACCCTCAAAGAGAAGTTCGTCACAGCTCCAGTTCTGACTCCTCCTGATGAATCCAAACCATTCAAGGTTTTCTGTGATGCTTCCCTGCAAGGTCTCGGTGTTGTGTTAATGCAAGATAAGAAAGTTGTGGCATATACCTCTCGCCAGTTGAAGCCCAACGAAAAGAACTACCCGACTCATGACCTCGAGTTGGCGGCAGTTGTCCATGCTCTTTTAACATGGAGACATCTCTTGTTGGGAAGGAAAGTGGACATCTTCACTGATCATAAGAGTCTCAAGTACATCTTCACTCAACCCAACCTCAACCTAAGGCTGACTCGTTGGGTCGAGATGATTCAAGAGTATAATCCGAGTATCGAATATACTCCAGGCAAGGCCAATGTCACCGCTGACGCTTTGAGCAGGAAGGCTTAGTGCAACAGTTTAATTCTCAAGCCCTTCCAACCGGATCTTTGTGAAGCTTTCCGCAAACTTAATCTCCAAGTTGTTCGTCAAGGATTCCTTGCCAACCTCCAAGTCTCTCCTACTTTGGAAGATCAGATTCCTGTGGCTCAACTTCTTGATGCAATGGTGAAGAAGGTGAAGAATGGGATTGCCAAGAGCTAACCCAAGTACAAGTGCTATCGCCTTGATGACAAAGATACTCTATTCTTCGAGGATCGAATTGTTGTTCTTAAAGGTGACCTTTGTAAAGTCATTATGAATGAGGATCACAATTCACTCCTATCTATTCATCCTAGAAGTACAAAGATGTACCATGACCTCAAGCAATCGTATTGTTGGACTCGAATGAAGCGAGAGATTGCTCAGTTCGTGAATGAATGTGATGTCTGTAGAAGAGTGAAAGCAGAACACCAACGGCCAGCTGGTCTCCTCCAACCTCTTGCCATTACAGAATGGAAGTTTGACCATATTGAGATGGAATTCATGACTGGATTTCCCAAGTCCAAGCGTGGAAATGATGCTATCTTTGTTGTCATCGACAAGCTTACAAAAGTGTCTCATTTTCTTCCTATCGAAGAATCTATCACAGCAGCTCAGTTCGCAGAGCTATATACCTCCAGGATTGTCTCTTTACACGGCATTCCGCAGTTGATATCTTCAGATCATGGAAGAATCTTTACTTCTAAGTTCTGGGATTCCTTCTAGAAGGCCAGGGCACTAACATTCGCTTCAGCACAGCCTTTCATCCTCAAACTAGTGGCCAAGTCGAGTGAGTAAATCAAATTCTTGAAGATATGCTCAGGGCTGGTGTCATTTCTTTCGGTATGAAGTGGGAAGATTGTCTTCCATATGCCGAGTTCTCCTACAACAACAGCTTCCAAGAGAGTTCGGGCAAGGCCCCATTCGAGATTCTCTATGGCAGAAAGTGCCGTACTCCTCTTAACTGTTCAGAGACTGGTGAACGCCAACTTCTTAGCAATGACTTGATCACAGAGGCTGAAGAAATGTGCAAAGTCATTGGTGAAAATCTCAAAGCCACGCAATCGCGCTAGAAGAGTTACTATGATAGCAAGCATCGTGACTTGGCTTTCGAGATAGGAGACCATGTCTACCTCCACGTCTCTCCAATGAAAGGTACTCGTCACTTCGGTATCAAAGGGAAGCTTGCCCCTAGATATGTGGGTCCTTTCAAGATCATGGGCAAAAGAGGCAACCTTGTCTATCAACTTGAGCTCCCATCCAACTTTCCAAATGTGCACGACGTGTTTCACGTGTCTCAGCTTCGCAAGTGTTTCAAGACTCCTGACCGAACCATCAACTTCGAAGAGATTGATCTCCAAGAAGACCTGTCTTATCATGAGCATCCCATTGCTATTCTTGAAGAAACTGAGCGCAAGACTCGCAACAAGTCTATCAAATTCCTGAAAGTGAAGTGGTCACACCATTCTGACCGAGAAGCCACCTGGGAACACGAGGACCACCTCCGTTCCGAATATCCAGAGTTCTTTCAGTCCTAGGTCTCGGGACGAGATCCTTCCGTAGTGGTGGAGTGTGGTAACACCCCGGATGTAACTTACCATAATTGTACTCCAACTCTTGCCATTTTCGGCTCTAAGTTATGATATTCCCTCGTGGTTGGGTTTTGTCTTCGTTGTGCATTTTGTTCATGCCATGCATTTCATATCATGTCATCATGTGCATCGCATTTGCATATGTGTTCGTCTCATGCATCCGAGCATTTTCCCCGTTGTCCGTTTTGCATTCCGGCGCTCCTACGTCCTCCGGCGCCCCCTTTTGTCTCTTTTCATGAGTGGGGGTTAAACTTTCTTGGAATGGACCGAGATTAGCCAAGCGGCTTTGGTACACCACTGGTAGACCGCCTGTCAAGTTTCGTGCCATTTGGAGTTCGTTTGATACTCCAACGGTTAACCGGGGAACCGTAAAGGCCTCGTGTGTGTTGCAGCCCAACACCCCTCCAAACTAGCCCAATAACCCATCCAAGACCCCTCCATCCTCTCGGTCGTTCGATCACGATCGCGTGGCCGAAAACCGAAAATCGATCGAGCCGGTTGGGGCTGGATGAACAGGACCCCGTGGAGGGCTAGATGAACAGGACCACCCCATGGAGGGCAGGATGAACAGTAGACGGTGGAGGGCAGGATGAACAGTAGCCCATGGAGGGGTGGTTGAACAGGAGCCCGTGGAGAGGGCTGGTCGAACAGTAGCCGGTGGAGTAGCGCGCGGTGGATGCTGGATGAACAGGAGCCCATGGATGAACAGTCGCAGGTGGTGGCTAGAGGAGGTCGACGGTGGATGAACAGTAGCTCGTGGAGGCTGGAGGGGGTTGACGGTGGAGATGAATAGTTTCCCGTGGAGTCCCGTTTTGCGGTACGCCACACCCCTCCCGATGAACAGGACCCCCGTTTCGACCATAGCGCTCCAACACAAGTTTGTTTCGTCCGTTTTGCGGTACGCCACACCCCTCCCGATCAACATGACCCCTGTTTCGACCGTAGGATGTCCGTTTCCTCCATTTTGCGGTACGCCAGACCCCTCCCGATGAACAGGATCCCGTTTTGAACGTGGCCGGTCGAACACAAGGCCGTTTCCTTCGTTCTGCGGTACGCCAGGCCTCGTTTCCATCGCCTGTTCCGTCCAAGCCCTCCCGATGAACACGACACATTCCGTTGCATCCCCATGAACATGACGCATTCCGTTGCCTCCCCATGAACACGACGCATTCCATTTCCTCCCCATGAACACGACAACGACGCTTTTTCTCCGTTCCGACCTAGCCATGTACACGAGCCCTGGCCGTACGTATGCGCGAGTAGGCGTTCGAGACCCCGCCCGTATGTACACATACGTGGCCATATTTTCTTTCTTGCACCCTGGCCGCTGTAGGTACGTGTACATGCTACGTGCGCGCCTCTAATACGACATGTGCTCGCCTCTACATCGACCAGTATATATGTACGTACACGTTCGCGACCAGAATGACAACGCTACATACGCTTCGAGCAGGTGGGTCCCGACTGTCAGGCACTTCCTTGCATGCGAAGATGTAGCTGGTGGGTCCCAGCAATCAGGGGGCGAAATACGGTGGCCTGTCCGGTGGGTCCCCGCTGTCAGGTGGAGGAATAATTATTTTGCACGTAATAAGGAGGCACTTCCTTGCTGCGGCCGTGGACCCAGCTGTCAGCCTCTCCACGTAAAGTCCACGTCTGATGGAAGCCGTTCCTTGACCATGTTGACCATGCCACGCCGAGAGCACCAGGGCGGTGGATGACAATGAGGCCTAGGAAGGGGACGACGCGGAGCCGGGGAAGACGCGACAGTGGATGCACACGCGTAGAGGAGTACGAGGGTTCACTGGTTCGCTGCGGTGTGAGGCTGCCGTCGCCGCAGAATAAAAGGGGGTCTGGGTGAGTAGAGGGATGGCCTGGCCAGCGGTGGGAGTAGTAGGGGGCGGTGAGGCCTCCGCTGCATCGCAGCCGGCCACGGGAGGCAGGAGCACGAGGCACGACCGGCACTGGTTTGGGCTACTAGAGCAAGAAGACCAGAGGTTGAAGAAGCACTACGGCCGTTGGATGGACATCGTACGGTCACTGGAGCTAGAATCGTGCATATTGACTAAGTTGACAAAGTCCTCCATCCCCGTCAACTTAGTAGGCCCACAAGTCAGCCTCCCACCAAGGTGGGTCCCAGCTAGCAGGGGGGTATTCATTTTTTTGAGCGTAATAAGGAGGCACTTCCTTGCGTGCGAAGATATAGCTGGTGGGTCTGAGCTGTCAGCGACGGTAACATTTTTTCATGAAATACAGAGGCCCTTTCGGTGGGTCCCTGATGTCAGGTGGAGGAATCATTATTTTGCGCGTAATAAGGAGGCATTTCCTTGTGTGCGACCGTGGACCCAGCTGTCGGCCTCTCCACGTACAATCCACTTCAGATGCGTGTCGGTCGTTGACCATGTTCACCAGGCCACACCGAGAGCACCAGGGTGGTGGAAGACGGCGAGGCCTAGGAAGGGAACGACATGGAGGCAGGGAAGACTCGGCAGTTGTTTCCCACACGGAGGGGAGTACGACTGTACGAGGGTTTACTGGTTCGTCTGCCGTCGCTGGAGAATAACAGCAGGTGTGGGTGAGTTGAGGGATGGCTAGGCCAGCGATGGGAGTACGGTGGGGCGGTGAGGCCTGCGCGGCAGCACAGCCGGCCACGGGGAGGAGGGAGCAGGCAGTCTCGCCGGCGCTTGTTTGAGCAGCTGGAGCAGGAAGAGCAGAGATTGAAGAAGCACGACGGCCGTTCGATGGACATCCAACAGTAACTGCTTGTGCGTCAACCTTTTTTTAGGATAGCCTCAAATCTGTGGAAAACAGCATACAGCCAATCTGCCATTATTTCTAATAATTTACAGCGCATTTGCTAATTCTTAAGGTTTTTTTGGAGCCCATATTCTTTTTGTTAGCATTACAACCCATATTGTGGCCACGGTTAAAAAATTAACAAAATTTTGCATATTTCGGTGCGGTCCGAACTGTTTTTAATCCCAAAATTTCGACTCACATTCAAATTGATTTTAAAAATAAATGTATATCAATATAAAATCCAACAAATTCTCCATGCATAAAAATTAATGTAATTTAAAATCTTGAAATGAAAAAAGATATTTTAAACTAATTGTCGGTTTGGTGTGTTTTAAAAATGTACAAACCATTTCTCATTACTGATGGGCCATTTTCTCGGCGAGCCGAATGAAGCTCTCCTCGTCTTGAAAGATTTGCAGCCCAACAGGCCTGACAAAGCGACTTACTTGGCAAATCACAAAAAACCGGGCTGTGGCCGTGGACCTAGCTGTCAGCCTCTCCACGTACAGTACTCTTCCGATGGAAGTCGGTCGTTGACCACATTGACCACGCTGCGCCGAGAGCACCAAGGCGGTGGATGACGGCGAGGCCTAGGAAGGGGAGGACGCAGAGCCGGGGAAGACGCGGCATGTTGGGGATCGTAGCAGAAATTTAAAATTTTCTACGCATCACCAAGATCAATCTATGGAGTAATCTAGTAACAAGGGGAAGGGGAGTGCATCTATATACCCTTGTAGATCGCTAAGCGGAAGCGTTGCAAGAACGCGGTTGGTGGAGTCGTACACGCAGCGATTCAGATCGCGGTCGATTCCGATCTAAGCGCTGAACAACGGCGCCTCCGCGTTCAACACACGTACAGCCCGGTGATGTCTCCTGCGCCTTGATCCAGCAAGGAGAGAGGGAGAGGTTGGGGAAGACTCCGTCCAGCAGCAGCACGATGGCGTGGTGGTGGTGGAGGAGCACGGGACTCCAGCAGGGCTTCACCAAGCACTACGAGAGACGAGGAGGGAGAGAGGTAGGGCTGCGCCAAGAGAGAGATCAAATCATGTGTTGGGCAGCCCCAATACCTCAAGTATATATAGGGGGAGGGGAGGGGCTGCTCCCTCATCTAGGGTTCCATCCCTAGGGGTGGCGGCAGCCCCCAAAGCCCATCTAGGGTGCGGCCAAGAGAGGGGGGCGCCCCAGGGTGGGCCTTAAGGACCATCTGGACCTAGGGTTTGCCCCCTTCCCACTCTCCACGCGCCTTGGGCCTTGGTGGGGGGGCACACCAGGCCACCTGGGGCTGGTCCCCTCCCACACTTGGCCCACGCAGCCTTCTGGGGCTGGTGGCCCCACCTGGTGGACCCCCGGGACCCTCCCGGTGCTCCCGGTACGTTACCGATAGCACCCGAAACTTTTCTGGTGGCCAAAACGGGACTTCCCATATATAAATCTTTAACTCCGGACCATTCCAGAACTCCTCGTGACGTCCGGGATCTCATCCGGGACTCCGAACAACATTCGGTAACCACGTACATACTTTCCATATAACCCTAGCGTCATCGAACCTTAAGTGTGTAGACCCTACGGCCTCGGGAGTCATGCAGACATGACCGAGACAACTCTCCGGTCAATAACCAATAGCGGGATCTGGATACCCATGTTGGCTCCCACGTGCTCCACGATGATCTCATTGGATGAACCACGATGTCAAGGATTCAATCAATCCCGTATACAATTCCCTTTGTCTATCGGTACGATACTTGCCCGAGATTCGATCGTCGGTATCCCGATACCTCGTTCAATCTCGATAACGGCAAGTCTCTTTACTCGTTCCGTAACACATCATCCCGTGATCAACTCCTTGGTTACATTGTGCACATTATGATGATGTCCTACCAAGTGGGCCCAGAGATACCTCTCCGTTGCACGGAGTGACAAATCCCAGTCTCGATTCATGCCAACCCAACAGACACTTTCGGAGATACCCGCAGTGCACCTTTATAGCCACCCAGTTACGTTGTGATGTTTGGTACACCCAAAGCATTCCTACTGTATCCGGGAGTTGCACAATCTCATGGTCTAAGGAAATGATAGTTGACATTAGAAAAGCTTTAGCATACGAACTACACGATCTTGTGCTAGGCTTAGGATTGGGTCTTGTCCATCACCTCATTCTCCTAATGATGTGATCCCGTTATCAATGACATCCAATGTCCATGGTCAGGAAACCGTAACCATCTATTGATCAACGAGCTAGTCAACTAGAGGCTTACTAGGGACATGGCATTGTCTATGTATCCACACATGTATCCGAGTTTCCTATCAATACAATTCTAGCATGGATAATAAACGATTATCATGAGCAAGAAAATATAATAATAACTAATTTATTATTGCCTCTAGGGCATATTTCCAACAGTCTCCCACTTGCACTAAAGTCAATAATCTAGTTCACATCACTATGTGATTGCAATGAATTCAAGACCCATGGGGTTTGTTCATATCTTGCTTGTGAGAGAGGTTTATTAGTCAATGAATCTGAACCTTTCAGATCCATGTGTGCTTTACAAATCTCTATGTCATCTTGTAGATGCAGCTACCACGCGCTACTTGGAGCTATTCCAAATAACTGTTCTACTATACGAATCCGGTTTACTCCTCGGAGTCATCCGGATTAGTGTCAAAGTCTGCATCGACGTAACCCTTTACGACGAACTCTTTTACCACCTCCATAAATGAGAAAATTCCTTAGCCCACTAGTTACTAAGGATAAGTTCGACCGCTGTCATGTGATCCATTCCTGGATCACTCTTGTACCCCTTGGCTGACTCATGGCAAGGCACACTTCAGGTGCGGTACACGACATGGCATACTGTAGAGCCTATGTCTAAAGCATAGGGGACGACCTTCGTCCTTTCTCTCTATTCTGCCGTGGTCAGGTCTTGAGTTTTACTCAATACTCATACCTTATAACACAACCAAGAACTCCTTCTTTGCCGATCTATTTTTGAACTCCTTCAAAATTTTGTCATGGTATGTGTTCGTTTGAAAGTACTATTAATCAATTTTGATCTATCCTCATAGATCTCGATGCTCAATGTTCAAGTAGCTTAATCCAGGTTTTCTATTGAAAAACACTTTTCAAATAACACTGGATGCTTTTCAAAAATTCTACATCATTTCTGATCAACAATATGTGAACAACATTGACGGTGTCCTGGACTAGGGGGTACTCACCACGTCGTATCCCGGTCTATTAGATTGGGCCGAGGACCCCCATGGCCGCATACTCATGGGCCAGTTCGGATAGCTGCCGCATACAAGGAAGATTCCACAAGACTTGGCGATCAAGACAAGGACTCCACCCCACCGACGTATTCGGCTAGGACTCTTGTCATCCTAGGCCTCTGGTGCATTATATAAACTGAGGCCGGGCTAGTCGATAGACAAGATACAATATATACAACAATCATACCATAGGCTAGCTTCTAGGGTTTAGCCTCCTTGATCTCGTGGTAGATCTACTCTTGTACTACCCATATCATCAATATTAATCAAGCAGGAGTAGGGTATTACCTCCATCGAGAGGGCCCGAACCTGGGTAAAAAACATCGTGTCCCTTGTCTCATGTTACCATCTGGCCTTGACGCACAGTTCGGGACCCCCTACCCGAGATCCGCCGGTTTTGACACCGACATTGGTGCTGTCATTGAGAGTTCCGCTGTGTGATCGACAAAAGGATCGATGGCTCGCGTGCAGATCAACTGCGACTTCGGCATCTTCGTCACCAGCTCGACTGGTCACCTTGGTTTGACCAAGAATTGCACCCCGTGTTCGGATCACCATGTCCGGACGAGGGCCTTCATCAAACATCAACTCCGATCTCTATCAAGATCATGGAGGAATCATCTATGGAGCTCGGGGGCTCAACGTCAACATTGCCCTTAAGCGACCGTGCTGTTTTTCCAAACAGCGAACGCGTATCCGCCGCCACCGCTTGCTCGAGCATCGCTTTAACGATCTCTTTAGTGGAATTTTGCGGAATTGAGTCTACAACAAGCCTGGAAAATTTCGTCGAGTTCCGATGGAGGAATCTCTGGCAATCCACGATATACCGAAGCCCTATCAAATCTGGACGGGAATTTGGATGAGTTTAGGGCGTGCTGTCCAGCTTCTATCTCGGACGTCCTTTGGAAGATCCAACCGTTGATCGGCTGGGGAATTCCTATATCTACCACCTCTCAAAATTTCGGCTCGATCCGACCGTCCAAACTCCGGGAACCTTCCGATTAGCGCATCACTTTTCGGATCTGTTTTCTGCGCGAAAACGAATCCGACCCGAGTTCATCTTTTTTATGAATAGGATTTCGGACATCCCTTTTGAAGGAAGTTTTGTATGAGGTATTGTGTTTTGTTCCCGAACACATCCCACTAACTATAAGATCTTTTGAACATGATCTTCAACATCATGCTGGTGTCAAACCAGTCCGGCAATATTACTCCACGGCTGCCGACCTGCGCTAGACACGGCGTCACTTTGTTGAGCCGAGCTCAACTTCTTCGGATCATCATCTCGGCAAGCCGAACAAGAGCCCGGCATCGTGAAGGATAAATCATCACCAACATCGTCGCCCCACGGATTACACGGAGTGGGCATACCGGCATCACCGCACGGTCGCTTCATCAAGCCGGCATCGACCACGTCACGACCTGCATCGGCAGGGCCACACTATTGCTTCTTCAAGATGGTGTCCATCACGCCGACCTACTTCGACTCATCGGCTGACATCGAGGCTTCGCCATCTCTTCATCAACCTACTCCGGTAATGGGTGTGCGGATCGAGTCCTAATTTTGGGAATCACATTCCTTCGGATTGCTACAACAAATAAACCAGGTGCTATTAATCCTAGTATTTTTTGCTTGTTTGGGTTCAATTTTTCCCAAGGAATTATTACTCTGGTTTGTCCATCATATGTACACAGGTTTATCAAATGGTGGCCGCATTAACGACGGTCGCATGGTGGTCCGGTCAGTCTCCATACATAGTCCGGCGAATGCCGCATCCAGAACTAGGACCGACCTGTGAATTCAGGCTTTGCCACGCCTTTACCGCATCACGCCGACACCCTGCATCGACATTAACTTCGGCGCCGGGCCATATTTCTTTTATTACTCACTTTGCATAAATTATTTATTATGCAACATTTTTTAATTATCATTATTACTATTATCTCCGGTTTGCACTATTTTATGTGGCACAGGAAAATGATCCAGCCGGACTATATCCTTTGGCGTCACCTCGGCTGGACGGGGGGCTTCGTCAACACTTCATTACCCCATGCCGGGGACTTCGGCATCACTCTGCCGGCCTGCATTGACCGTGCTATGTCACCACTTCGGAGTGCCGAGCTCTTTGCTCCGCCACCTCGGGACCGGCTTGGGGGATGGCACCTTGTCCCGCATCAAGCTCGGACCGCGTCATCAATACCGAACACATTAACCAGCTAAGTTGCCTTCATGCTCAAAGTTTTAAATTTTTAACTTGTGTTCGGCTCGACCAAGCATTATACTTTTTTGGAAAAAAGTTGCTTGTAAAATTCTTTCCTTGTCCAAACTTTGTTTGTGACGCATAAATTCAAATACCCCGTGTACTTGGGGGCTTCCTTTATGAAGCTTTTCCTCTTGCATATGATTATACTTGTACGGCTTCGTTCCTTGTTCGTGTATTACGCCACAATATGCACCACATTGACTTAAGCGATTTGCAAGCTGGGTTGCCTCACTCCTGTGTTTACCCCTACGTTCCCGATTGTTCGGCTAGGGAGTAAAGGGAGCACCTCTGCGATTGTCACGATCGGGTCACCCGAGCCGGACCTCAGACTGGGTGAAGCCGAAAGCTAGCGCTCTTATAGTTATTCAATGATGGTCGGCACACAATGGAACTCATGAGTACAAAAAATCTATTGCACAAGTCTCGTAATAACAATGAGCACCGAAGAAAGGTATCGGTGGGGGTACTATTTTCTTCGAAGATGCTTCTTACACTTCACGGTAATATAGCATAAGTTCCCTGAGCGCGCTTTGTCTGTTACAGCCTTATGGCCTGATTGCCTGGTTATTGGAAACACCGTCGATATTCTCGACCGATGGAGTACATAACACTTTTCGGTCCTTGACCGAAGAGGGAGAAGCCGACGGTCGTTTAAGACGCGTTTAAAGTTCGGTTGAACATAGATATGTTATAAGTACTTCGGTACATGCAATCATTCTCCTACCCAAGTCACTTGGGGGCTCTTAAGTTTATTTGAGCCGTCTTATAATAAGTGTTCTTCTTCTTAGTCGTTGCAAAGTTTTATTATTATTATTTATCACTCCTTTTTTCGACATGAGTGTGCGGTCACTAGCCGGAGAGCCTAATTTCTATCTCAAAGCCGCTAGAGTTTAGTTTGCTAAACTGGCCTGATGAGAAGTACTCTGCCCTCGGGATAGGAGGTTGAAGCCGTAGGCTGACCCGCTCGAAGTCTTGAGATAGGATGTATCATGTTAAAGCACACCGAACACTTGATATTGTTCGGACGTCATGTTTTTACTGACGTTTCTTGGTTCTCCAAGCTTTTTGGCACTTTTAAACTATTTGTGCTTTTCCAGCATTAGTCTCGCAGTGCAACACCGGACACCTTTTAGGGATTCGGCAAAAACATTCTCAGAATATTGCTATATATATGCATCGGTTTCGAATTGTGTCTTCGGTCAATAGTTGGGTTGCCTGGCTCCTGCACTTGCTTCCTACGTTCCGCTTTGTTCGGCTAAGCGTGCAAAGGGAGAACCACTGCGATTGTGCTTCCAGCTCACATGGTTAAGCACCTCAATGGAGAAAGCCGAAAACTGACTGTCATAATAAGCGTAAACTGGTCAGCGATCCGATGACTATGTTAAATGACGGGCCGTTCATAACATTGGCCGAAGTGTTTACGGCTTGACCCCGACTGTCACCAAACACTACCGGGGGCTATTAACTGGCCTCCCAAACTAAATCCTCGATATTCTGCTCTTATATTAGAGCTGAGGTTTAATGATCATGCTTAGCATGACAACCCAAAGAAAGGAACCGATAGCGGGACCATTTTCTTTGGAAGACATTTCTTCTGTTAAACAGTAATATAACTCTCTGCGTACCTTTGTTTATAAAACCGTATGGCCAGATTGCCTTGTTTGTTCTAAATCTTTGCCCTCATAAAGGCTTTATAAAGTAGGACAAACACTCCTCGGCTACTGGCCAAGGAGGTGGAAGCTGATGGTCGGTCAACAAAGTTTTGTACAATGCGGATCCGAGCATTAATGACGTAAAGTACTTGGATACATAGAGTCATTACACATAATTTGTGATTTTACTATGGATATTGATCCTTAATTCGGCCACCCGTGCCCGCATTAAGGCTCGGGGGCTACTGGGCTTCGGGCTTATTATTTACAAATATTAAAGGGGCACATCGATCCCCTGATCTGGTGTTGCCACCCGACCATTGTCTCGGGGGCTACTGCATTGCTTGTCCAATGCAGAAAATTTATGTGCAATATAGTTTCCGAGGAGATTTTGATCCTCAGGTTGGTCGGCCGCGCCCAACCTGAGTCTCGAGGACTGAGCACATCGCTTTTAGTGACCCAAAGTATTCTGCCGAGCTTGGACTTGATCCTCAGGCCGATTTTGCAAATCAACCTGAGTCTCAGCGGCTACTAGGATCAGCGGTCTTACGTCATCCTTCAGGTGCATCTCGGGTTTTAGACCGATACACACCTTGAGGGCTACTGGCTATATATCTCGGCAGAGAATAAATTGCACCAACAAAAAATATTCACAAAAATCGGCCCACATTCGGGGTGGTGCACCACCTCGGAAGCAGTCCGGCATAAAGCTCGGGCGCTAGTGGCTGGCTCCGTAGAGGGCATTTCCGGCGTTAAGCTCGGCTAAACTCCTTCAAACTTTTTTGAACCAAGGTGATATGACACCTCGGATATAGTCCGGCGTTGGAGCTCGGATACATGGTCCGGCGTTGGAGCTCGGATACATAGTCTGGTGTTGGAGCTCGGATACATTCCGGCGTTAGAGCTGGGAAGCGGTCCGACATTGGTGCTCGGCTGCAAAAGATACCTCGAATACAGTCCGGCGTTAGAGCTCGGACGCAAGAGGACCCTGCCTCCCGGGAACAACTTCAAACCCGAGGTGTGGCATAAAAATAAACAAGGCATTGATAAAGGCCGGAAACTTAAAGGGGCTCCTCGGATACCCGACGTGTAAACTCGTCGAATGCATTTCGGCGATCCTCAAGATCGAAGATAAAGAAGATTTGTTGAACCAGTTTTGAAGACCGGCAACCGAAGATGAAGAACAGTTCGGAAGAATCGAGGAGCGTCCCTAACTTGAAGACCGGTTCAGGGGGCTACTGACGGTGTCCTGGACTAGGGGGTACTCACCACGTCGTCTCCCGATCTATTAGATTGGGCCGAGGACCCCCATGGCCGCATACTCATGGGCCAGTTCGGACAGCTGCCGCATACAAGGAAGATTCCACAAGACTTGGCGATCAAGACAAGGACTCCACCCCACCGGCGTATTCGGCTAGGACTCTTGTTATCCTAGGCCTCTGGTGCATTATATAAACCGAGGCCGGGCTAGTCGATAGACAAGATACAATATATACAACAATCATACCATAGGCTAGCTTCTAGGGTTTAGCCTCCTTGATCTCGTGGTAGATCTACTCTTGTACTACCCATATCATCAATATTAATCAAGCAGGAGTAGGGTATTACCTCCATCGAGAGGGCCCGATCCTGGGTAAAAAACATCGTCTCCCTTGTCTCCTGTTACCATCCGGCCTTGACGCACAGTTCGGGACCCCCTACCCGAGATCCGCCGGTTTTGACACCGACAAACATATACTCATCAAAAATTCTATAGTGCTCCCACTCACTTCTTTGGAAATACAAGTTTCTCATAAACTTTTTATAAACCCAAAATCTTTGATCATCTCATCAAAGCGTACATTCCAATTCCGAGATGCTTACTCCAGTCGTTTAGAAGGATTGCTGGAGCTTTGCATACTTGTTAGCATCTTTCAGGATTGACAAAACCTTCTGGTTGTATCACATACAACCTTTCCTCAAGAAAAACGTCGAGGAAACAATGTTTTTTTTGACATCCTATCTGCAAGATTTCATAAATAATGCAGTAACTGCTAACATAATTCCAACAGACTCTTAGCATAGCTATGAGTGAGAAAGTCTCATCGTAGTCAACTCCTTGAACTTGTCGGGAAACATCTTAACAAGTCGAGCTTTCTTAATGGTGACACTTACCATCATTGTCCGTCTTCCTTTTAAAATCCATCTGCACCCAACAGCCTTACGACCATCAAGTAGTTCTTTCAAAGTCTATACTTTGTTTTATACATGAATCCTTTCTTGGATTTTATGGCCTCGAGCCATTCGTCGGAATCCGGGCCCACCATCGCTTCTCCATAGCTCATAGGTTCATTGTTGTCTAGCAACATGACTTCCAAGACAGGATTACGTACCACTCTGAAGTAGTATGCATCCTTGTCGACCTATGAGGTTTGGTAGTGACTTGATCCGAAGTTTTGTGATCATTATCATAAGCTTCCACTTCAATTGGTGTAGGTGTCGCAGGAACAACTTCCTGTGCCCTGCTACACACTAGTTGAAGTGACGGTTCAATAACCTCATCAAGTCTTCACCATCCTCCCACTCAATTCGTTCGAGAGAAACTTTTCCTTGAGAAAGGACCTGTTTCTAGAAACAATCACTTTTGCTTCCGGATTTGGAATAGGAGGTATACCCAACTATTTTTGGGTATTCTATGAAGATGCATTTATCCGCTTTGGGTTCGAGCTTATCAGCCTGAAACCTTTTCACATAAGCATCGCAGCCCCAAACTTTTAAGAAATGACAGCTTAGGTTTCTCTAAACCATAGTTCATACGGTGTCGTCTCAACGGAATTGTGTGGTGCCCTATTTAAAGTGAGTGCGCTTGTCTCTAATGCCTAACCCATAAATGATAGTGGTAATTCAATAAGAGACATCATGGTATGCACCATATCCAATAGGGTGCAGTTGTGATGTTCGGACACACCATCACACTATGGTGGTCCAGGCAGTATTAGTGTGAAACAATTTCCACAATGTCTTAATTGTGTGCCAAACTCGTAACTCAGATATTCATCTCTATGATCATATCATAGACATTTTAGCATCTTGTCACGACGATCTTCAACTTCACTCTAAAATTACTTGAACCTTTCAATAATTCAGACCTGTGTTTCATCAAGTAAATATACTCAGCATCTACTCAAATCATCTGTGAAGTAAGAACATAACGATATCCACTGCGTGCCTCAACACTCATTGGACTGCACACATCAAAAATGTATTACTTCCAACAAGTTGCTTTCTTGTTCCATCTTACTGAAAACGAGGCATTTCAGTCATCTTGCCCATGTGGTATGATTTGCATGTCTCAAGTGATTCAAAATCAAGTGAGTCCAAACGATCCATCTGTATGGAGTTTCTTCATGCATATCTACCAATAGATATGGTTCGCATGTCTCAATCCTTTCAAAAACGAGTGAGTCCAAAGATCCATCAACATGGAGCTTCTTCATGCGTTTTATACCAACATGACTCAAATGGAAGTGCCACAAGTACGTGGTACTATCATTACTATCTTATATCTTTTGGCATGAACATGTGTATCACTACGATCGAGATTCAATAAACCATTCATTTTAGGTGCAAGACCATTGAAGGCATTATTCAAATAAACAGAGTAACCATTATTCTCCTTAAATGAATAACCATGTGGCGATAAAAATAATCCAATCATTTCTATGCTCAACGCAAACACCAAATCACAATTATTTCGGTTTAACACCAATCCCGATGGTAGAGGGAGCGTGCAATGTTTGATCACATCAACCTTGGTAACACTTCCAACACATATCGTCATCTCACCTTTAGCTAGTCTCCACAGCCTTTTATTTCGAGTTACTAACGCTTAGCAACCGAACCAGTATTTATTACCTTGGTGCTACTAGGAGTACTAGTGAAGTACACAATAATATGACGTATATCCAAAATACTTCTGTTGGCCTTGCCAACCTTCTCATCTACCAAGTATCTAGGGTAGTTCTGCTTCAGTGACCGTTCCCGTCATTATAGAAGCACTTAGTCTCGGGTTTGGTTCAACCTTGGGTTTCTTCACTGGAGCAGTAACTGATTTGCCATCTCATGAAGTATCCCTTCTTTCCCTTGCCCTTCTTGAAACTAGTGGTTTAACCATCAACAATTGATGCTGCTACTTGATTTCTACTTTCGCGGTGTCAAACATCGCGAGTTGCTCAAGGATCATCATGTCTATCCCTGATATGTTATAGTTCATCACTAAGCTCTAATAGCTTGGTGGCAGTGACTATGGAGAACTATCACTATCTCATCTGGAAGATTAACTCCCACTTGATTCAAGCGATTGCAGTACTCAGACAATCTGAGCACATGCTCAACGATTGAGTTTTTCTCCCTTAGTTTGCAGGCTTAAGAAACTTGTTAGAGGTCTCATACCTCTTGACATGGGCACTAGTCTGAAATTCCAATTTCAGTCTTTGGAACATCTCATATGTTCTACGACGTTTCAAAACGTCGCTGGTGCCACAATTCTAAACCGTTAGTATTACATACTGAACTATCATGTAGTCATCAAAACATGTATGTCAGATTTTTCCCAACATCTACAGACGACGCTCGAGGTTCAACACACTGAGCGGTGCATTAAGGACATAGCCCTTCTGTGCAGCAATGAGGACAATCCTCAGTTCACGGACTCAGTCTGCATAATTGCTACTGTCAACTCTCAACTAAATTTTCTCTAGGAACATATCTAAAACAGTAGAACCAAAATGTGAGCTATGACATAATTTGCAAAGACCTTTTGACTATGTTCATGATAATTAAGTTCATCTAATCAAATTATTCAATGAACTCCCACTTAGATAGACATCCCTCTAGTCATCTAAGTGATACATGATCCGAGTCAACTAGGCCGTGTCCGAACATCACGTGAGACGGACTAGTCATCATCGGTGAACATCTTCATGTTGATCGTATCCACTATACGACTCATGTTCGACCTTTCGGTATTCCGTGTTCCGAGGCCATGTCTGTACATGCTAGGATCGTCAATTTAACCTAAGTGTATTGCGTGTGTAAATCTGGCTTACACCCGTTGTATGCGAACATTAGAACCTATCACACCCGATCATCACGTGGTGCTTCGGAACAATGGACCTTAGCAATGGTGCACAGTTAGGGGGAACACTTTCTTAAATTATTGTGAGGGATCATCTTATTTATGCTACCGTCGTTCTAAGCAAATAAGATGTAAAGATGACAAACATCACATGCAAATCATAAACTAACATGATATGGCCAATATCATCTTGCGCCTTTGATCTCCATCTTCGAGGCGCGGCATGAACACCATCACCACCGGCATGACACCATGATCTCCATCATCATGATCTCCATCACCGTGTCTTCATGAAGTTGCCTCGCCAACTATTACTTCTACTACTATGGCTAACGGTTAGCAATAAAGTAAAGTAATTACATGGCGTTTTCATTGACACGCAGGTCATAAATAAATTAAGACAAGTCCTATGGCTCCTGCCGGTTGTCATACTCATTGACATGCAAGTCGTGATTCCTATTACAAGAACATGATCAATCTCATACATCACATATATCATTCATCACATCCTTTTGGCCATATCACATCACATAGCATACCCTGCAAAAACAAGTTAGACGTCCTCTAATTGTTGTTGCATGTTTTAGGTGGCTGCTATGGGTTTCTAGCAAGAACGTTTCTTACCTACGCAAAACCACAATGGTGATATGCCAATTGCTATTTACCCTTCATAAGGACCCTTTTCATCGAATCTGATCCGACTAAAGTGGGAGAGACAGACACCCGCCAGCCACCTTATGCATCAAGTGCATGTCAGTCGGTGGAACCAGTCTCACGTAAGCGTACGTGTAAGGTCGGTCCGGGACGCTTCATCCCACAATGCCGCCGAATCAAGATAAGACTAGTAACGGCAAGCAAATTGAACAAATCATCGCCCACGACTACTTTGTGTTCTACTCGTGCATAGAAACTATGCATAGACCTAGCTCATGATGCCACAGTTGGGGATCGTAGCAGAAATTTAAAATTTTCTACGCATCACCATGATCAATCTATGGAGTAATCTAGCAACGAGGGGAAGGGGAGTGCATCTACATACCCTTGTAGATCGCTAAGCGGAAGCGTTGCAAGAACGCGGTTGGTGGAGTCGTACACGCAGCGATTCAGATCGCGGTCGATTCCGATCTAGGCGCCGAACAACGGCGCCTCCGCATTCAACACACGCACAGCCCGGTGACGTCTCCCGCGCCTTGATCTAGCAAGGAGGGAGGGAGAGGTTGGGGAAGACTCCGTCCAGCAGCAGCACGACTGCGTGGTGGTGGTGGAGGACCGCGGGACTCCAGCAGGGCTTTGCCAAGCACTACGAGAGACGAGGAGGGAGAGAGGTAGGGCTGCGCCAAGAGGGAGAACAAATCATGTGTTGGGCAGCCCCAATAACTCAACTATATATAGGGGGAGGGGAGGGGATGCGCCCCCATCTAGGGTTCCATCCCTAGGGGTGGCGGCAGCCCCCAAAACCCATCTAGGGTGTGGCCAAGAGAGGGGGGCGCCCCAGGGTGGGCCTTAAGGCCCATCTGGACCTAGGGTTTGCCCCCTTCCCACTCTCCACGCGCCTTCGGCCTTGGTGGGGGGGGTGCACCAGCCCACCTGGGGTTGGTCTCCTCCCACACTTTGCCCACGCAGCCTTCTGGGCTCGTGGCCCCACCTAGTGGACCCTCGGGACCCTCCCGGTGGTCCCGGTACGTTACCGATAGCACCCGAAACTTTTCCGGTGACAAAAACGGGACCTCCCATATATAAATCTTTACCTCCGGACCATTCCGGAACTCCTCGTGACGTCCAGGATCTCATCCGGGACTCCGAACAACATTCGGTAACCGCGTACATACTTTCCCTATAACCCTAGCGTCATCGAACCTTAAGTGTGTAGACCCTACTGGCTCGGGAGTCAAGCCGACATGGCCGAGACAACTCTCCGGTCAATAACCAACAGCGGGATCTAGATACCCATGTTGGCTCCCACATGCTCCACGATGATCTCATCGGATGAACCACGATGTCAAGGATTCAATCAATCCTGTATACAATTCCCTTTGTCTATCGGTACGATACTTGCCCGAGATTCGATCGTCGTTATCCCGATACCTCGTTCAATCTCGTTACCGGCAAGTCTCTTTAATTGTTCCGTAACACATCATCCCGTGATCAACTCCTTGGTCACATTGTGCACATTATGATGATGTCCTACCGAGTGGGCCCAGAGATACCTCTCCGTTACACGGAGTGACAAATCCCAGTCTCGATTCGTGCCAACCCAACAGACACTTTCGGAGATACCCACAGTGCACCTTTATAGCCACCCAGTTACGTTGTGACGTTTGGTTCACCCAAAGCATTCCTACGGTATCTGGGAGTTGCACAATCTCATGGTCTAAGGAAATGATACTTGACATTATAAAAGCTTTAGCATACGAACTACACGATCTTGTGCTAGGCTTAGGATTGGGTCTTGTCCATCACATCATTCTCCCAATGATGTGATCCCGTTATCAATGACATCCAATGTCCATGGTCAGGAAAACGTAACCATCTATTGATCAACGAGCTAGTCAACTAGAGGCTTACTAGGGACATGGCGTTGTCTATGTATCCACACATGTATCTGAGTTTCCTATCAATACAATTCTAGCATGGATAATAAACGATTATCATGAACAAGGAAATATAATAATAACTAATTTATTATTGCCTCTACGGCATATTTCCAACACGGCAGTGGATGCCCATGCGGAGAGGAGTACGAGGGTTCACTGGTTCGACTACGGCGTGAGGCTGCCGTCGCCGCAGAATAACAGGGGGTGTGGGTGAGTGGAGGGATAGCATGGGCCAGCGGTGGGAGTAGTAGGGGGCGGTGAGGCCTTCGTGGCATCACAGCTGGCCACGAGAGGCAGGAGCATGCGGCATGACCGGCGCAGCTTTGGGCGGCTGGAGCAAGAAGACCAGAGGTTGAAGAAGCACTACGGCCGTTGGATGGACATCGTACGGTCACTAGAGCTAGATTCGTTCATACTGACTAACTTGACAAAGCCCTCCATCCTCGTCAACTTAGTAGGCCCACAAGTCAGCCTCCCACCAGGTTGGATTCCAGCTAGCAGGGGGACTACTCATTTTTCTATGCGTAATAAGGAGGCACTTTCGGTGGGTCTGAGCTAACTGCGGGGGGGGGGGGGGCGTTTTTTTGCGAAATACGGTGGTTTGTCCGGTGGGTCCCAGCAGTCAGGGGTAAACGTTTTTTTCGCGAAATACGGTGGCCCATCTGGTCGGTCCCAGCAGTTAGGGGGGAAACGTTTTTTCCGCGAAATACTGGTGGCCCGTCCGGTGGGTCCCTGCTGTCAGGTGGATGAATAATTATTTTGCGCGTAATAAGGAGGCACTTCCTTGCAGCTGCCGTGGACCCAGCTGTCAGCCTCTCCACGTATAGTACTCTTCCGATGGAAGTCGGTCGTTGACCACATTGACCACGCCGCGCCAAGAGCACCATGGCGGTGGACGACGGTGAGGCCTAGGAAGGGGACGACACGGAGCCGGGGAAGACGCGGCAGTGGATGCCCACGCGGAGAGGAGTACGAGGGTTCACTGGTTCGGCTGCGGTGTGAGGCTGCCGTCGTCGCAGAATAACAGGGGGAGTGGGTGAGTGGAGGGATGGCCTGGCCAGCGGTGGGAGTAGTATGGGGACGGTGAGGCCTCCGCGGCAGCACAGCCGGCCACGGTAGGCAGGAGCATGCGGCACGACCGGCGCTGCTTTGGGTGGCTGGGGCAAGAAGACCAGAGGTTGAAGAAGCACTACGGCCGTTGGATGGACATCCTGGACCACGCCGCGCCGAGAGCACCAGGGCGGTGGACGACGGCGAGGTCTACGAAGGGAACGACACAGAGCCGGGGAAGACATGACAGTGGCTGCCCACGCGGTGGAGAGTACGAGGGTTGACAGGTTCGGCTGCCGTCGCCAGAAAATAACAGGAGGTGTGGGTGTGTAGAGGGATAGACAGGCCATGGATGCGAGTATGATGGGGCCGTGAGGCCTTCCCGGCAGCATTGCCGGCCACAGGAGGCGGGAGCAGGCGGTTCCGACGGTGCTAGTTTGGGTGGCTGGGGCAGGAAGATCAGAGACTGAAGAAGCACGATTGTCGTTAGATTGACATCTAATGGTCTAACGCTGGTAGAGTCGACTGTTGACTAAGTTTCTTTTTTGAGAAACCTTGTGTACGCATGAACTTAGTAGGCCCACAAGTCAGCCTCCAAATCTGTGGCAGACAACATAAAGCCCATTTGCTATTTTTTATAATTTGCAGCCCATTTGCTAATTCTTAAGTAATTTATTACAACCCATTTTCTGCCCAGGACCACGGTCAAAAAGTCCAACCTTATTTTGCATATTTCGGTGGAGTCCGAACTGTTGTAATCCTGAAATGATAAACATTTTTTAAGAACTTATTGATTTGCCAAAAAATCATTTTGTTTTTGTAAGCAAATAAGACGTGGGACAATTTAGTTGGTTTAAGGGAAAACCAGTGGTAAAAAAATCAATGCTGGGTGGGAAAAAACAACAAAAATAAGGATGTAAATATGAAAAGGGAATTTTATGTGTTTTCAATATAATGATACGTGTATATGAACCAGTAAAACTATAGGTAGAGATTAGAAAACGGATGTAGGACATGCGTTTCAAGAGGAAAATTGAACTGGGTTGTGTGTTTGATTCAGTAAAAAAACTGCCTGCGGATGTTGTAAGACAAAATATAACTAACGCTGGCGGGCCAGAGGCTAGTAGATACCTGCTGGATCTTTGTGCCCAGTTGTCGTCATGGGCTGGGCTTGTTAAAAACAAAACAACCCTGGGAAATCTATAGCCCAGTTGAAACTTGCTCGACCTGAAAAAACAATATACGTGCTCAATAAACGAGACAATTCTGCAAGTACAGATAGATAACTGTGATGCAGCACGGATATTTTTTTTATCGTGATAATAAGTGCATGCACTTGTTTTGAAAAAATTGGAGAACGAGGAATTTGAACGGCGGGTGCTTATGCTACCCATCAAATAAAAATCAGGTGCCTGAAAATTCGTTTCAAAACAAATGATTCAGCTTTATATCCACGTCGACCCTCGGCATGATGGTTGGAAGCAAATGCAAGTTCATACCAAAAGATCGTTAACAACAATACCAACTTGCGGACGACAAGGTAGTACAACTACCAATACCAAACTAACTTATAATCTTTTTACTCCTAGCCCTAGTGTTCGTCTGGTAGAAAATCTTGCAGAGGACCAGCTCCCGCTCCTTCTCTTGCTCCAGGTCCCCGAGGTGGTACTGGTGCATCACCCAGTTGGTCCTCTGCTGGTCGAAGTTCTTGTTGGTGTGCAGCACTAGAACCTTTTTTGCTGCCCGTCTGCCGGCCGTTGACCATCACTAGCAAGGTTTTACCGGTCTTGTACCACATCGCGTGCATACCACACTCCGACTGTATCTTGCGACGCATCCACGCGCCCCTTTTGAACGCACTGGAATTGCGCTGGAAGAAATGCTTTCTTAGGCCACTCAGTGTGATACCTGCAGTATTGTGGAATACAGGTTTTAGTGTACCTAGTTGGCATTTTCATAACATCTTTGGCATGTTGCAGTCACTTGTTTCACTTTTTATTAACTTTCAAATTGTAATTGCTTCACCAGGTCTGTGTCTAAAAAGAAAAATAGAGCTATAAACAAAGGAATATGTGTGTGCAAGTAGACGGCCGATCGGTGTCTTACCTGGAAGTTTCTCAGGTTGGGTGTAACATATGCCGTGCTCGCTGTCGATGGTTGGTATGAACAAATCGATGAGAGACTGAAATCTCGGGCTGCAAGCACTCACTTTGGCCTCAAGGTGCTCGATCAGCTCCTGATCCGTGGGATCGAACTTGACGCCAGCCGGCAGCACGGGCCAATCCTTCTTCGACTTGCATCGGTAATTCCAGTTATATGGTACTCAATGTATGATCAATCGACTGTTTGAAGTGAATGGTGAAAGATTTCGACAGATAAGTGGTACTCCAAATCTGAAGTCCAGAATACACGAACACGCCGCCAGGATTCTTGTGTCACGTCACGCGCAGCGTGTTGTCACGTCAATTCAATGTGTGGACATGATGAATAATTTGACCGACGTATACTAGTACTTCTACTATACTACTTACTAGTCGTATTTAGTGTCACATTTTAACCATAGGTTTAACTAGCAAGTACACACTTGAAGCCTAAGTGATATATATATATATGGCTTCTGCACAGCATCTCCATCATCATTATCAGTACATCCTACACAGGTGAGTTAGGATGCACTTGATCCTAGGAAGGTATCTATCCTTCAAACCAGAGGAGTGCTTCAAACTAACAACAGTACGTAATATCCAACAAAAGAGGGTCGTGCTACAGTAGCAGAATACATGGCTCAGTCTAGATATCAGCATGAATCAAGTTGTGCATATTTGCTATTGGCATGAACCACATCGCTGCATGTTGGGTTTGCAAAAGCCATCCATCGCATGGAAGCTTGATGGCTTTCACACACTGAAGATTATCTGGCAACAAGCTGTGTCGACGAATCTCTGGATATGGTGATTCATGAAACCCATGGTATGATGTGTAAACACAGCCCCCCTCGCGAATGGAAGTTGCATAACAGTAATCATCGCCGGTGATATGATCGATGATTGGTTGGATGATCGGATAATTGAGCCCGAGGAACAAGGAGTGGTTGCCGAGGCTGTAAACCTGCCTCCAGTTGAATACACCTGGCCCAACGGAGCTGGGATCTTTCTCGAACACGAAGCAGCCATCAATGTCACGAACGCCCCACGCATTGTACTGCATGTGGTTTGATGTAATGGTTTGGTCAATTTGGTATGTGCGAATGAGCATCAAATGACCGCCGTCAGCTGAACGAGCGATAAACCACCACCCATCGGCTAGTATGATTCCAGGTCCTGGAATCATGAAGGCCAGCGCATTTGCGTCTGCTGCAACAATTCAAATTGGAGACCAAAAGGACAAAAATAAACAATCATGTTCAGAGTATGTGTGGAATTAAGATTATTATAACAGTGACACATATCATAGACAGAGAATTGCAATGCCGTGGTCATAATCATACCCCAAGTTAAAAAAAATAAGCCAATGGCTTTCATATTCTAGCAATATGTCATGGTTCAAACATCATGTAACAATGAGAGGAAAACAGCTATGACAGCGCCTACTCATATTCTACCATATCACTTACTACTACTGTTCTCATATCAACTCTAAGCAATAACATGCGTTGTTATAAAAATCTTGTAAACGAGAGTAACATATAGCAATCATGATGTTATGCTCATAATATGTATTCTAACAATCATTAGATGCCAATTGTTCTCATATCAACTCTAACAATAACATGTGTGGTCAAAAAATCTAGGAAATGAGAGGAACATATAGACATGATGTGGTTATAGACATGCTATGCATTCTAAATTTGTAACAAATGAATAGGCAGTCGTATTCATAAGGTAAAGATGAGATGAGATAGAACAATTACACGACGATAGGTTCCACCAATATAGGTAGCCAATCTGTGCGTTGACCGCGTAAACGATGCCATCGTGCACTATAACATCAGACAGAAATGTTTCCTCAACAGGATTGATGATGAGCCATAACCATGTATGGCGACCGGATTCCAGATAGACTAATCCCTTGTTGAACAAGGCAATGAGCTAGTAATCCATGTAGTCTTTTGATGGTGTGGGCACTTTGCAGATTACAACTTTCTGCAAACAGAGGTCGAGCCAAAAGCTTGACGCGTCTCGTGCGTAGTAGGAAGGAGTGTCCGGCGGGCCACGAGGCTCGATGGAGGCGATATCCAACGATGGAAGGGTGATCTCTCGCTGGGTGTAGATATCCACGAGATGCCACGGACTACCGGTGTGGTGGATGAGGACGATCCACTTGGCCTTCATGCCCGCCCAGTAGTGGCCGCGCATGAAGGACAGGTGGACGGGTAGTGGTAGCATGTCGAGGGGCACCACGGCAACCTCCGTAGGATCGTCAAGTCGGTGTCTGGGCCACCTGCGAGGATCGGGCATCAGCAAGCAGGGTGTCTTGAAAAGAGCCGGCCGGTTGCAGACGAGTAGACGGTACAAAGACACCGAGCATGCGGCCAGACAGATGGCGCTGAGTAGGTCCATACGACTACAGATCTGCTCCAAGAGAACATCGGGGAGGGAATTCCAATCGCGGCTCTGCATGTTAGTCGGTTCTTCCATTGGGGTTTTCGGTGCCTGCGAGCCAGCGGGAAGTGGATTCGGGCGGGCGAGCGAAGAACCTTCTCCTCGTGTGGCCGAGCAGTGAGCGGGGGGTTATGGTACGCACGAGCTACCAAGGAAGATGGCGCGGGCGGGCGAGTAGTGAGCAGGGGTAAATGGTGTGCAGCCGACGATGGGGAAGAGAAGAGGAAGAAGAAGAGAGGAGGAAGAAGAAGAGACTAGTTGAATAGTTCTCTCTGACCGAGATGGGGAATAAATGGATCGCGAGGACTTCCTTTCTACAGTATCCCTATGCCTCTACGCTCACTTCACTCATTTTGGTCCATACCTAGTCACTTGTTGAAATCTATAGAAAGACAAATACTCCGTATTTGGGAACAGAGGGAGGCTTTTTCTCCATACTATTTGGGAACATAGGGAGTATCACCATATGGAGGGAACAGAGGAAGCTTGAAATATGAACATGTCAATGGGAGGGAGTAAGCCCCATGCATGCATGCATGCAACATGCAACACTCACATGTACACATGGACGCACGCAACACTCACGCACCCATGCGGCACACAGCACACGACGCAACACACACGTTCACGCTCAAGTGCTCAACCTACTCCCTACGTCCGTGAAAGACTGTACATTTAGAGATTTACACATTGACCGGGGCATAATTAACGCCCAAAAGTAGCAGACTTATGTGTGCATGCGACCATTGACATAAGAAGATTAAATGAAGGTTGTTGCATGCATGTAGCCTATACCTACAGCACAAGTTGGTGCATTAGTCAATCAATATCGATTTAGATTAAAGGCTAAACACATTGGAAGTGTAGATGTACATCATGTAGTACACTCGTTGTTGGAGGACCGAGGGAGGACACGTGCATGCACTCACATACACAGCCAGGGCGGTTCGCGCGCAAGGGTTGGACTCGTGTCGCGCCTGTGTAAAGTTTTGTTTAACTGATTTCTTTGCTCTGTCAACTGACAGGTGGGACCCAGAAACCAGGTGACAATTTAACCAGTCAACAAAGTGCCACGTCGACTATGTGGCCAGTCAGTAGGGTGTAATACGGTGCTCTATGATGAGCTAGTGATCGCATAATCGCCGCAAAACTATATATAATGACCGTAAAGAGCATACTGTTACATACGTTGACCGCCAGTGTATTTTTCTCGTTTCAAATTAAGCCATATTAATCGGAAAGGACGCAGTATGGACTACTACTACTAGTACTAGTACTGGTTTGATGTGTCCCGTCAACTCGCCGAACGAGGAGAAGCTTGCTTACTACGCCTCTCCCTCGCCCACGCGCGTGGTGGTTCGTAGGACGAGGAGAGGGTTTGGACTACAGCGCTTGATACGTCTCCAACGTATCTATAATTTTTGATTGCTCCATGCTATATTATCTACTGTTTTGGACTATATTGGGCTTTGTTTTCCACTTTTATATTATTTTCGGGACTAACCTATTAACTGGAGGCCCAACCCAGAATTGTTGTTTTTGCCTATTTCAGTGTTTCGAAGAAACGGAATATCAAACGGAGTCCAAACGGAATAAAATCTTCGCGGACGTGATTTTCTCACCGAACGTGATCTAGGAGACTTGGACCCTGCTCCAAGGAACAAAAGAGGCAGTCACGAGGGTGGGGGGCGCGCCCCGCGCCCCCTGCCTCGTGGGCCCCTCGTTGCTCCTCTGGCGTACTTCTTCCTCCTATATATACACACGTACCCCCAAACAATCAGAACAGGAGCCAGAAACCTAATTCCACCGCCGCAACTTTCTATATCCACGAGATCCCATCTTGGGGCCTGTTCCAGAGCTCTGCCGGAAGAGGGCCGTCATCACGGAGGGCTTCTACATCACCATAGCCTCTCCGATGAAGTGTAAGTAGTTTACCTCAGACCTTGGGGTCCATAGTTAGTAGCTAGATGGCTTCTTCTCTCTCTTTGAATCTCAATACAAAGTTCTCCCCCTCTCTCGTGGAGATCTATCCGATGTAATCTTCTTTTTGCGGTGTGTTTGTTGAGACTGATGAATTGTGGGTTTATGATCAAGTCTATCTATGAGTAATATTTGAATCTTCTTTGAATTCTTTTATGTATGATTGGTTATCTTTGCAAGTCTCTTCGAATTATCCGTTTGGTTTGGCCAACTAGATTTGTAGTTCTTGCCATGGGAGAAGTGCTTAGCTTTGGGTTCGATCTTGCGGTGTCCTTACCCAGTGACAGAAGGGGCAGCAAGGCACGTATTGTATCGTTTCCATCGAGGATAACAAGATGGGGTTTATTTCATATTGCATGAATTTATCTCTCTACATCATGTCATCTTGCTTAAGGCATCACTCTGTTTTTAACTTAATACTCTAGATGCATGCTGGATAGCGGTCGATGAGTGGAGTAATAGTAGTCGATGCAGAATCGTTTCGATCTACTTTTCACGGACATGATGCCTATATACATGATCATGCCTAGATATTCTCATAATTATGCACAATTCTATGAATTTCTCAACAATAATTTGTTCACCCACCGTAGAATACTTATGCTCTTGAGAGAAGCCACTAGTGAAACCTATGGCCCCGGGTCTATTCTCATCATATCAATCGTCATCACTTTAATATTGTTTTGCTATTTACTTTGCCTTTACTTTTTACCTTGCATCTTGATATCAAAAATACCAAAAATATTCTATCTATCAGATCTCACTCTCGTAAGTGACCGTGAAGGGCTTGACAACCCCTAATCGCGTTGGTTGCGAGTAGCTATCACTTTGTGCAGGTACGAGGGACTTGAGCGTGGCGTCCTACTGGATTGATACCTTGGTTCTCAAAAACTGAGGGAAATACTTACGCTACTCTGCTGCATCATCCCTTCCTCCTCGGGGAAAACCAATGCAAGCTCAAGACGTAGCAAGAAGGATTTATGGCGCAAGGTTTTATAGGAGTTGTCGTCCTAGTAGGAGTGTACTAGTACAACTATAGCGAATGTGTTGGAAATATGCCCTAGAGGCAATAATAAATTGGTTATTATTATATTTCCTTGTTCATGATAATCATTTATTATCCATGCTAGAATTGTGTTGATAGGAAACTCAGATACATGTGTGGATACATAGACAACACCATGTCCCTAGTAAGCCTCTAGTTGACTGGCTCGTTGATCAATAGATGGTTACGGTTTCCTGACCATGGACATTGGATGTCGTTGATAACGGGATCAAATCATTAGGAGAATGATGTGATGGACAAGACCCAATCCTAAGCCTAGCACAAAGATCGTGTAGTTCGTATGCTAAAGCTTTTCTAATGTCAAGTATCATTTCCTTAGACCATGAGATTGTGCAACTCCCAGATACCGTAGGAGTGCTTTGGGTGTGCCAAACGTCACAACGTAACTGGGTGGCTATAAAGGAACACTACAGGTATCTCCGAAAGTGTCTGTTGGGTTGGCACGAATCGAGACTGGGATTTGTCACTCCGTGTAAACGGAGAGGTATCTCTGGGCCCACTCGGTAAGGACATCATCATAATGTGCACAATGTGATCAAGGAGTTGATCACGGGATGATGTGTTACGGAACGAGTAAAGAGACTTGCCGGTAACGAGATTGAACAAGGTATCGGGATACCGACGATCGAATCTCGGGCAAGTATCGTACCGCTAGACAAAGGGAATTGTATATGGGATTGATTAAGTCCTTGACATCGTGGTTCATCCGATGAGATCATCGTGGAACATGTGGGAGCCAACATGGGTATCCAGATCCGCTGTTGGTTGTTGGCCGGAGAGTTTTCTCGGCCATGTCTGCATGACTCCTGAACCCGTAGGGTCTACACACTTAAGGTTCGATGACGCTAGGGTTATAGGGAATATATATACGTGGTTACCGAATGTTGTTCGGAGTCCCGGATGAGATTCTGGACGTCACGAGGAGTTCCGGAATGGTCCGGAGGTAAAGATTGATATATAGGAAGTATGGTTTTGGCCACCGGAAGTGTTCCGGGCATCACCGGTAGTGTACCGGGACCACTGGAGGGGTCTGGGGGTCCACCAGGTGGGGCCACCAGCCCCGGAGGCCTACATGGGCCAATAGTGGGAAGGGACCAGCCCCTAGGCGGGCTGGGGCGCCTCCCACCAAGGCCCAAGGCGCCTCCAAGAGGGGAAGGGGGCAAACCATAGGGCAGATGGGCCCTAAGGCCCACCCCAGGTGCGCCTCCCCCTCTCCCCCTTGTGGCCGCCACCCAGATGGGATTTGGGGGCTGCCGCCACCCCTAGGGAGGGAACCCTAGGTGGGGGCAGCCCCTCCCCTTCTCCTATATATACTTGAGGTATTGGAGGCTGCAAGACACACGAGTTCCTCTCCTTCTTGGCGCAGCCCTACCCCTCTCCCTCCTCGTCTCTTGCGGTGCTTGGCGAAGCCCTGCTAGAGTACCACGCTCCTCCACCACCACCACGCCATCGTGATGCTGCTGGATGGAGTCTTTCCCAACCTCTCCTTCTCCCCTTGCTGTATCAAGGCATAGGAGACGTCACCGGGCTGTACGTGTGTTGAACACGGAGGTGCCGTCCGTTCGGCACTAGGATCATCGGTGATTTGGATCACGACGAGTATGACTCCATCAACCCCGTTCACTTGAACGCTTCCGCGTAGCGATCTACAAGGGTATGTAGATGCACTCTCCTTCCCTCGTTGGTAGACTTCTCCATAGATTGATCTTGGTGATGCGTAGAAAATTTTGAATTTCTGCTACGTTCCCCAACAGTGGCATCATGAGCTAGGTCTATGCGTAGTTTCTATGCACGAGTAGAACACAAAGTAGTTGTGGGCGTTGATTTTGTTCAATATGCTTACCGTTACTAGTCTTATCTTGATTCGGCGGCATCGTGGGATGAAGCGGCCCGGACCAACCTTACACGTACGCTTACGTGAGACCGGTTCCACCGACTGACATGCACTAGTTGCATAAGGTGGTTGGCGGGTGTCTGTCTCTCCCACTTTAGTTGGATCGGATTCAATGAACAGGGTCCTTATGAAGGGTAAATAGAAATTGGCAATTCACGTTGTGGTTTTGGCGTAGGAAAGAAACGTTCTTGCTAGCAACCTATAGCAGCCACGTAAAAACTTGCAACAACAATTAGAGGACGTCTAACTTGTTTTTGCAGCAAGTGTTTTGTGATGTGATATGGCCAAAGGATGTGATGAATGATATATGTGATGTATGTGATGATCATGTTCTTGTAATAAGAATCACGACTTGCATGTCGATGAGTATGACAACCGGCAGGAGCCATAGGAGTTGTCTTAATTTATTTATGACCTGCCTGTCAATATAAACGTCATGTAATTACTTTACTTTATTGCTAACCGTTAGCTGTAGTAGTAGAAGTAATAGTTGGCGAGACAACTTAATGAAGACACGATGATGGAGATCATGGTGTCATGCCGGTGACAATGATGATCATGGGGCCCCGAAGATGGAGATCAAAAGGAGCAAAATGATATTGGCCATATCATGTCACTATTTGATTGCATGTGATGTTTATCATGTTTTACATCTTATTTGCTTAGAACGACGGTAGCTTAAATAAGATGATCCCTCATTAAAATTTCAAGAAAGTGTTCCCCCTAACTGTGCACCATTGCGAAAGTTCGTCGTTTCGAAGCACCACATGATGATCGGGTGTGATAGATTCTAACGTTCACATACAGTGGCTGTAAGACAGATTTACACACGCGAAACACTTAGGTTGACTTGACGAGCCTAGCATGTACAGACATGGCCTCGGAACACAAGAGACCGAAAGGTCGAGCATGAGTCGTATGGTAGATACGATCAACATGAAGATGTTCACCGATGATGACTAGTCCGTCTCATGTGATGATCGGACACGGCCTAGTTGACTCGGATCATGTAATCACTTAGATGACTAGAGGGATGTCTATCTGAGTGGGAGTTCATAAGATGAACTTAATTATCCTGAACATAGTCAAAAGGTCTTCGCAAATTATGTCGTAGCTCGCACTTCAGTTCTACTGTTTAGATATGTTCCTAGAGAAAATTTAGTTGAAAGTTGATAGTAGCAATTATGTGGACTAGGTCCATAAACTGAGGATTGTCCTCATTGCTTCATAGAAGGCTTATGTCCTTAATGCACCGCTCAGTGTGCTGAGCCTCGAACGTCGTCTGTGGATGTTGCGAACATCTGACATACACGTTTTGATGACTACATGATATTTCAGTGCGTAATGCTAAATGGTTTAGAATTGAGGCACCAAAGACGTTTTTGAAACACCGCAGAACATATGAGATGTTCCAAGGACTGAAATTGGGATTTCAGGCTCGTGCCCACGTCAAGAGGTATAAGACCTCCGACGATTTTCTTTGCCTGCATAATAAGGGAGAAAAGCTCAATCTTGAGCTTGTGCTCAGATTGTCTGAGTACAACAATCTCTTGAATCGAGTGGGAGTTGATCTTCCAGATGAAATAGTGATGGTTCTCCAAAGTCACTGCCACCAAGCTACTAGAGCTTCGTGATGAACTATAACATATCAGGGATAGGTATGATCCTTGAGCTATTCGCGACACCGCGAAAAGTAGAAATCAAAAGGGAGCATCAATCGTTGATGGTTAGTAAAACCACTAGTTTCAAGAAGGGCAAGGGAAAGAAAGGGATACTTCATGGAACAACAAATTAGTTGCTGTTCTAGTGAAGAAACCCAAAGTTGAACCCAAGCCCGAGATTAAGTGCTTCTGTAATAAGGGGAACAGTCACTGAAGCAGAACCACCCTAGATACTTGGTAGATGAGAAGGCTGGCAAGGTCGACAGAAGTATATTGGATATGCATTATAATGTGTACTTTACTAGTACTCCTAGTAGCACTAGGGTATTAGATACCGGTTCGGTTGCTAAGTGTTAGTAACTCAAAACAAAAGGCTACGGAATAAACGGAGACTAGCTGAAAGGTGAGATGACGATATGTGTTGGAAGTATTTCCAAGGTTGATCAAATATCGTACGCTCCCTCTACCATCGAGACTGGTATTAAAACCTAAATAATTGTTATTTGGTGTTTGCGTTGAGCATAGACATGATTGGATTATGTCTATCGCGATACGGTTATTCATTTAAGGAGAATAATGGTTACTCTGTTCATTTGAATAATACCATCCCGATCGTAGTGATACACATTTTCATGCCAAAGGTATAAGATAGTAATGATAGTACCACACAAATGTGGCACTACAATTTGAGTCATATTGGTATAAAATGCATGAAGAAGCTCCATGTTGATGGATCTTTGGACTCACTCATTTTTGAATGGATTGAGACATGCGAACCATGTTTGTTGGTAGATATGCATGAAGAAACTCTATACAGATGGATCGTTTGGACTCACTTGATTTTGAATCACTTGAGACATGCAAATCATACCACATGGGCAATATGACTGAAAGCCTCGTTTTCAGTAAAATGGAACAAGAAAGCAACTTGTTGGAAGTAATACATCTTGATGTGCGCAGTCCAATGAGTGCTAAGGCATGTAGTGGATATCGTTATGTTCTTAGTTCACATATGATTTGAGTAGATACTGAGTATATTTACTTGATGAAACATAAGTCTGAATTATTGAAAGGTTCAAGTAATTTCAGAGTGAAGTTGAACATCGTCGTGACAAGAGGATAAAATGTCTATGATATGATCGTAGAGATGAATATCTGAATTACGAGTTTGGCACAGAATTAAGACATTGTGGAAATTGTTTCACAACCAATACAGCCTGGAACACCATAGTGTGATGGTGTGTCCGAACATCATAACTGCACCCTATTGGATATGATGCATACCATGATGTCTCTTATCGAATTACCACGATAGTTTATGGGTTAGGCATTAGAGACAACCACATTCACTTTAAATAGGGCACCACGTAATTCTGATGAGATAACACCGTATGAACTATGGTTTAGAGAAACCTAAGCTATCATTTCTTAAAAGTTTGGGGCTGCGACACTTATGTGAAAAAGTTTCAGGCTGATAAGCTCGAAACCAAAGCGGATAAATGCATCTTCATAAGACACCCGAAACAGTTTGGTATACCTCCTGTCTCAGATCCGAAAGCAATAAGGGATTGTTTCTAGAATTGGGTCCTTTCTCGAGGAAAAGTTTCTCTCAAAAGAATTGAGTGGGAGGATGGTGGAGACTTGATGAGGTTATTGAACCGTCTCTTCGACTAGTGTGTGGCAGGGCACAGGGAGTTGTTCCTGTGGCACCTACACCAATTGAAGTGGAAGCTTATGATAGTGATCATGAAACTTTAGATCAAGTCACTACCATACCTCGTGGGATGACAAGGATGCGTACTACTTTAGAGTGGTATGTAATCCTGTCTCGGAAGTCGTGTTGCTAGACAACAATGAACCTACGAGCTATGGAGAAGTGATGGTGGGCCTGGATTCCAAAATGGCTCGAGGCCATATAATCCGAGAGAGGATCCATGTATGAAAACAAAGTGTAGACTTTGGAAGAGCTACTTGATGGTCGTAAGGCTGTTAGGTACATATGGATTTTAAAAGGAAGACAGACAATGATGGTAAGTGTCACCATTGAGAAAGCTCGACTTGTCGTTAAGATGTTTCCGACAAGTTCAAGGAGTTGACTACGATGAGACTTTCTCACACGTAGCGATGCTAAAAGTCTGTTGGAATTATGTTAGCAGTTACCGCATTATTTATGAAATCATGCAGATAGGATGTCAAAACATTGTTTCCTCGACGATTTTCTTAAGGAAAGGTTGTGTAAGATACAACCAGAAGGTTTTGTCAATCCTGGAAAAATGCTAATAAGTATGCAAAGCTCCAGCAATCCTTCTAAGGACTGGAGTAAGCATCTCGGAGTTGGAATGTATGCTTTGATGAGATGATCAAAGATTTTGGGTTTATACATAGTTTATGAGAAACTTGTATTTCCAAAGAAGTGAGTGGGAGCACTATAAAATTTCTGATGAGTATATGTTGTTGACATATTGTTGATCGGAAATGATGTAGAATTTCTGGAAAGCATATAGGGTTATTTGAAAAGTGTTTTTCAATGGAAAACCTGGATTAAGCCACTTGAACATTGAGCATCAAGATCTATAAGGATAGATCAAAACGCTTAATGGTACTTTCAAATGAGCACATACCTTGACATGATCTTGAAGGTGTTCAAGATGGATCAGTCAAAGAAGGAGTTCTTGCCTGAGTTGTAAGGTATGAAGTTAAGACTTAAAGCTCGACCACGGCAGAAGAAAGAGGAAGGACGAAGGTCGTCCCCTATGCTTTTGTCATAGGCTCCATACGGTATGCCATGCTGAGTACCACACCTAATGTGTGCCTTGCCACATATTTGGCAAGAGGGTACAAAGGTGATCTAGGAGTAGATCACCAGATAGCGTTCTAAATTATCCTTAGAGGAATAAGGATATGTTTCTCGGTTATGGAGGTGATAAAGAGTTCGACGTAAAGAGTTACGTCGATGCAAGCTTACCACCTATCCGGATAGCTCTGAGTAGAGATACCGGATAGGTATAATGGAGCAACAATTTAGAATAGCTCCAAGTAGAACAATTATTTGAAATGGCTCCAAATGTAGCATAGTAGTTGCATCTACAAGATGACATAGAAATTTGCGAAGTACATACGGATCTGAATGTTGCAGACCCGTTGACTACAACCTCTCTCACAACTCTTTGGGTGTTAGCCACATGGGGATGTGACCTTGAGTGTTAATCACATATCGATGTGAACTGGATTATTGACTCTAGTGCAAGTGGGAGACTGTTGGAAATATCCCTAGAGGCAATAATAAATTGGTTATTATTATATTTCCTTGTTCATGATAATCGTTTATTATCCATGCTAGAATTGTATTGATAGGAAACTCAGATACATGTGTGGATACATAGACAACACCATGTCCCTAGTAAGCCTCTAGTTGACTGGCTCGTTGATCAATAGATGGTTATGGTTTCCTGACCATGGACATTGGATGTCGTTGATAACGGGATCACATCATTAGGAGAATGATGTGATGGACAAGACCCGATCCTAAGCCTAGCACAAAGATCGTGTAGTTCGGATGCTAAAGCTTTTCTAATGTCAAGTATCATTTCCTGAGACCATGAGATTGTGCAACTCCCGGATACCGTAGGAGTGCTTTGGGTGTGCCAAACGTCACAACGTAACTGGGTGGCTATAAAGGAACACTACAGGTATCTCCGAAAGTGTCTGTTGGGTTGGCACGAATCGAGACTGGGATTTGTCACTCCGTGTAAACGGAGAGGTATCTCTGGGCCCACTCGGTAAGGACATCATCATAATGTGCACAATGTGATCAAGGAGTTGATCACGAGATGATGTGTTACGGAACGTGTAAAGAGACTTGCCGGTAACGAGATTGAACAAGGTATCGGGATACCGACGATCGAATCTCGGGCAAGTATCGTACCGCTAGACAAAGGGAATTGTATACGGGATTGATTAAGTCCTTGACATTGTGGTTCATCCGATGAGATCATCGTGGAACATGTGGGAGCCAACATGGGTATCCAGATCCCACTGTTGGTTGTTGGCCGGAGAGTTTTCTCAGCCATGTCTGCATGACTCCCGAAACCATAGGGTCTACACACTTAAGGTTCGATGACGCTAGGGTTATAGGGAATATATATACGTGGTTACCGAATGTTGTTCGGAGTCCCGGATGAGATCCCGGACGTCACGAGGAGTTCCGGAATGGTCCGGAGGTAAAGATTGATATATAGGAAGTATGGTTTTGGCCACCAGAAGTGTTCCGGGCATCACCGGTAGTGTACCAGGACCACCGGAGGGGTCCGGGGGTCCACCAGGTGGGGCCACCAGCCCTGGAGGCCTACATGGGCCAATAGTGGGAAGGGACCAGCCCCTAGGTGGGCTAGGGTGCCTCCCACCAAGGCCCAAGGCGCCTCCAAGAGGGGAAGGGGGAAAACCCTAGGGCAGATGGGCCCTAAGGCCCACCCCAGGTGCGCCTCCCCCTCTCCCCCTTGTGGCCGCCACCCAGATGGGATCTGGGGGCTGCCGCCACCCCTAGGGAGGGAACCCTAGGTGGGGGCGCAGCCCCTCCCCTTCCCCTATATATACTTGAGGTATTGGAGGCTACAAGACACACGAGTTCCTCTCCTTCTTGGCGCAGCCCTACCCCTCTCCCTCCTCGTCTCTTGCGGTGCTTGGCGAAGCCCTGCTGGAGTACCACGCTCCTCCACCACCACCACGCCGTCGTGATGCTGCTGGATGGAGTCTTCCCCGACCTCTCCTTCTCCCCTTGCTGGATCAAGGCGTAGGAGACGTCACCGGGCTGTACGTGTGTTGAACACGGAGGTGCCGTCCGTTTGGCACTAGGATCATCGGTGATTTGGATCACGACGAGTATGACTCCATCAACCCCGTTCACTTGAATGCTTCTGCGTAGCGATCTACAAGGGTATGTAGATGCACTCTCCTTCCCTCGTTGGTAGACTTCTCCATAGATTGATCTTGGTGATGCGTAGAAAATTTTGAATTTCTGCTACGTTCCCCAACAGAATGATGCTACTGTATGATGCCACCACGTCACGTATATCCGAAGCCGTGCCACCTTTTTTTCTCAAAGAGCGTGTTGGAGCCTGTGCAACAACCACACAAGTTGCACATACACATAACATATTTACTAGTAATAAATTCTAAAGGACAAATGCCAGTATGCCACACAAGTTCATATCCAACTCATGTGATAAATTTGTGCACGACTAGTCTACATATATTCATAGCGCTACCGTTCACAATTACCGTACTCCACTTACATGTTATAGATGGGATACATGTCCTCCTCCAGGTTCCAGTCCCAGGTGTTCTTCATGGATGGCACGATCCATAGCGGTGGGCAACGGGAATCATTGTCGCAGCTTTCTAGTCCGGTTCCACACGATGGAGACTCATCCAAGCTGAAGCGGCATAAATCAGGGATAGCGTGTCCCAGCATGTCGTTCATCCGGCGGTGCACACTGAAGACACAACCATGCTTCATGAATGGCAGGCCTTCCGTGTCGTGCACGGAAGGTGGCATCCGCTAAACAATGGGGTAGCTGTCCCCGATGAAAAGCGAGTACTCTCCAAGAGTGTTCCTCGGCACCCACGTAGCATCACGGGGGTCGAACTCGGCGCCGTTCATCTGGTACATGCGGCATCCCAGATCTGGACACATGGTGATGTACATAGTCAAGGTCCATGCACAATAATGTTGTGCTCAAATGTGGCAGTCAGTAATATTGTGCAGCAAATAGTACTACTCCGGTATAGAGGAAGTAAAATAACCGGCTTATTATATATAGGCACTCTTGGCTACATGGATGAGATAGTAAGACATGGAAAAACAAAAATGGTGGCAGCTAGTGGGTTCATGTCTTCAAGGGCCTAGCTAGCTATACGCGTCCTCCAAGGTAAAAAGTACTCCTACTAGTACTACAAAGTATACTACTAGTACAACAATGAAAGAGAAGGCGAGAGGGATAAAAAAATGGAATACCTGGGTAGATGGTGACGGTCCAATCGTGGTAGATTATGTGACCATGTTGCACATCAGTGGTACCATGGGTAACGACTGCTAAGATAGTTGATCCCAATATGACAGTCAGCTACAAGGTTCCAGGTTAGACCGAATCGCGGATGCAAATGCACATCCAGGATCGGCGATCTTATTTTGATCGGGGGATGACTGGTCCCTGAAAAATAATGGAGTACCATTAGGGAAGCAAATGATGGTTTGTGCATTCCGTTTGTAATCTCCCATACCATAGGATGTCAACCAGATGAAACAAGTCCCCTGGCTTGTCACCGCGAAGATGCGGCCTAGATGGCGCACGGCATCTTCGAACGTGTAGGGGTACAAATCTTCCGTCGCCAACATGCGCCAGCCTCTGCCGTTACTGCCTCCTGCATTGATGGCAATCTTTATGTCGAACACCGCGATGAGATAGTAATCGTCGTAGCCGCGTCGCTTTGTCGGCAGGTCCGCAATTGCTATCTTCTTCAATCTCATGTAGGCATCATCATACGTATTCTTGCATAGCCAGTTCGGAAGGCTGATCCCAATGGTGGAGAAGGGCCGCACTGCTGTGGATGTTGTGCAAAATGATGGTGGTATCCGGCCAGAGGTATGCAAGCCAATCTTCATTGGCACCGACCTAGACCTATATATAAGATGGTGGGCAGCGGAGAAATTACGGGATGGAAATGGAATAACTAAGTACTACATGATCAAACTCCATTACTGACCTGCTCATCGGACAAAATCCGACTACCTCTCAATGTCGGCAACTCTAGCGGAATCAACGTGCAACCATGGCCAGGGAGCGGTGGACTATTCGAAGGATTGCCCCATAGAAGAACCTTCTCCTCGAGGATGAATGGAAGACCAACAAGCATGGCCTGTTTAAGCAGCGTCTTGAAAAAGTTTGTGCAGGAAGCACCGAGTCTTGCAACGGCGAGGACGTCGGAGTGGCGTGCGATTTCTCCCACAGGATCGTCGTCCAAGGTCTCCCAGCCCCGACGAGGAGGAGAACCGCCTGGCGAATCCATGGGAGCAGCGACGAACTGCCTTCTCTTCGGGGGGAGGGTAACTGGCGAGGAGGAGATAAGAGCGTAGTAACCGCAGGGCCTCGTCCCTTCCAACTGTAGATCGTTCCTCAGCGAAGGGGTGAGGCTATTATTTACTACTAGTACTCCCTCCGATTCTTTTTACTCTATGCATAAGAGGAGACCCGGATACCAAGGCAGGGGCTCGCTTCATGCTTTCTGGACGGAAATATCCCTGGCGCATGGATGGGAGGAGTTAGTAGCTAAAAATGCCCCATGCAGCCCATATGCTGTCTGCCCGTGTTCTCCTCTCTCTGCAAGCTGCATGGATGTCTCCCTCTCTCTCACATGAATGCATGCGGTGGCGCTGGCCTATGAGAAGCTCGCGTGGAGATAGCATTCTTCTCTCCAGAAGAGATTTTTTGGAAAGAAAGGGATTATGGAACGTTATGGGATTGCATTATACTATAAATAATAGCACTAGTAAGAAATTTTTGGCACTAGGTAGTAGTTTTTGGCGTGGATTAAGAAATTTTGGGTATGTTTGCCATTTTTTGTACACGCCAACTAGTGTCAAAAAATGTCTTACATTATGTGACGGAGGAGTATGTACTCGTACTGTAGCAGTACTAGTACTACTTTTCTCAACTAGTAGTGTGATGTACTGTACTTCTAGTCTAGTCTAGTATAGTGCACCAGTTTTGAACTCTTGAATCTCAGGGCCAAGGAGCTACAGTTGGAAGTGGAGGGTACTACTGTTCTCTAGAACCATCGTTGTACTATCAATGCAAGGGAAGTACACTTGCGTAGTGGCCTAGTGGGTACTCTCGGTGCTCTATTCAACCGCTCCTCTCACGTAACTGGCCTACTCAGCCGCTCCTCTCACGCACACACTAGCAGCCTGTTTATCAGCGGCGGTTACTGCGGGGGCAGAACATTTGAGTTATTTGATACAACGAGACCAGGCTTTTCGCTTCCATTTGTGGAGGTGTAATGGATCTCGTCGAACTTTGTTAGTAGTTCCTTCTTTATGAATGAGATGAAGCAAAGCTTTTGCCTCCGTTTCAAAAAAAACATGGCAAGAGGAATTTCTTTTATAGTAGAGCCGATAATGGAGTGAAGTCCATGCATGCAACGCCACAAGCTACAGAGTAGTAGTAGAGCACTTTGCGTACAGAGCCATATCGCACAGTTCCAATGCCCCGCCAGGCTTTTTCGGCTCCTCGGGGTTAATTGGGAGGCGCTAGTTTAAATATGCTACTAGCTGGAAGCTGCAAGCGAGGTGCGGCTAGGGCGAGCACGCGAGCCATGGGATGCTGGGAAGGAAAACCCGTTCACGTGGCTAGGCTGTCTAGTGCACCCAGATTGTGGGGCCGCACGTCCGTTTGGCTTCAAAACTCAAACTACCCGTGTAAAATATTGGCTTGCAGCGAAGTGTAGTAGTACTATTTTTTTAAAAAAGGCCGCCGTGCGTTCGGCCGGGATTGAACCCACAAAACGAGGTATACACTCCCGCGACCACTAGTAGTACTCGTTGGAGTACAACGCAACCTAGAATCGCCTTTTGTCGCTAGTAGTACGTACATTGTTCCTTACAAGAAACCCCTAAGAGCATGGTTAATAGTAAAGCCAGCTGCTGGCTATAAGCCTGTGCCATGTCATCTACAGCCCATCTTATAGCCAACATGTAGTAGTAGTTTATTTCTTATAGCCCGCTGACTCAGCTCTATTGTACTTGCTCTAATAATGCAAGAAACGACTAAAATGCCAAGAAACTACTACCACTTGCATACGTGGCAAACTTAAGATAAGACTACCTTATCAACCATTATACATGCTCTTATCAACAAAAATCCTCGAGTGACCTCCTACCTCCGGCCCGTCCACCTAATCATTCTCGGCCATGGGATGCAGCTACCGCCGCTGGCAGAAGGCGAGGTCAAAACCACCGGCGGTGCGGAGCCCATGTTGCGGCAGCCTGGATGCCAGCTCCGTCTGGCACTCGCGGCCGCTAGCTAGCCAAGATAGCTCCGTCCAGCTGCTTGTCTACAAGGTTTGCTAGCTAGATTGGCAAGGCAGCGCGGCATCTTGCTCGCGCGCGCCACGCTAAGGCCAACCATCTGGCTCGAGCGAAGGCCAGCGCGGCGGCTTGCTCGCTCGGGCCAGCCTGCCAACCCGTGCGGAGGCCAGCGCAGCGTACGACCCGTCCGGCAGAGCGGCGGCCAACTCGCTCATCATCGGCGCCACCGACGAACATGCATCAGTACTGTTTGAAGTAATGTTCAGGAAAAATAATGATTTGACGGGGAATAACAGGATAGAAGGTCAGATGTGGGTCCCTCGTGTAAACGGTCAAACGAAATGTGTTGGTTTAAGCTGCCTCATCAGCACGGACATGTGGGCCAACCCTGTCATAAATGGGTTTAAACGAACCTAATCAGTAGGAGTACTAGGTAGTTTTTGGCGTGGATTAAGAAATTTTGGGTATGCTTTTGCCATTTTTTGTACAATATATTCCTCCTAGGGCTGGTTGAAAGTGGTAGTTTTTTGTTAAATACTCTACATATTGTAAGTAGGAGTGAAAGTTAAGCTTTGGAAGCCAATAAGCAAGGCCAGTTACATAGTGCATATGTGTACATGATTGAAAGTAAATATCAACCATGAGTGACTCATATCTTGATGGAAAACTCGAAACTATGGAATACTAGGAAAATAAATGCATGGTTGGAAATACTAGCAATGTTCATGTCCATTGCAATGAATCATAATTAGAATAATACTTATTCACAAACTTGGTACAAAACACTCTAATTTTGATATACATATGTCACTAGACATATATTATGTTTCAATTAGAATATATTCCTTGGGCTGTTTTGGTGAGGTCAGGGAGGGATGTGGTTGGTTTTAAGATACTAATTATGGGTTTTTCTGCAAATTGGTAGACAAGTGGGATGTTGGTGAGAAAAGGCAACAACTTACCTCACAATCGTTAGATGTAGGTCTAATGGTCAGAAACGACGGATGGCAGACACACCAGCATCACCAACTTAGTCTTGTGTAGGAGCACTAGCAAGATCCGTGCATTCCACGGAACATCAAGATGCATTTTTTTATAAAACACTTGTTGTGATTGACCCTTGCGGGAGTAATCCCATGTGTAAAAACTAATGATACCTCGAGAAATATGAGATAAGGTGAAGAGCAGTGGGGTGTGGTGGTGGTTGGTGGTCGAACTGAGCGGAGGCATGAGGATTGACGATGCCGGCAGCGGCCACCAGGCCAGTTTGTTCCAGAGGATTCCTTTCTTAATTGCTCAACAATGAGGTTTGTTGGAGATAAAGATGAACGAGGGAAGGCCTTGTCTACAAATGTGGAGAGGGGTGCGGGTATCTTTTAGTTTAATTTCCATCCGTCAGATATAGATCGGACGGTCTATATTGCAAGATGGCACATGTACCATCATCACCAACTCGGTTTTTTATAAGAGAAGAAATATAAGTATGGAGATACAAACGTATTATCGATACTTGCTTCTGTAAACTAGCATCTACATTCTATTCAACGCCTCGGCATGTGGAGCCTTAGCACAATCACTTCTCGACTGTGTAAAACAAAGATTTTCCCATCGCCAACAAAGAGGGGGTGACGGCAGTGCACTTTTTGGATTGCTCTAGTCCTAGTAGTCATACTAGGTGGTCTAAGCACGTGTAGATTTATTCTTTTTCACGTCTCGTGTTCGCCGTACTGCCACGACTGTTCATGAATAGACGGTAAGTAATTCACGGGGAAACCCTTGTTGAGCGTGTTTGCGAGAGAGAGAGAGAGAGTGTGTGCGTGTGTGATATGTTAGAGACTGAGGCAATGATAACAGATTCTTTGTGTCTATGTGTGTGGAGGATAGAGAGAGACATGTACATGGGGCTTTGTGTTGTGTAACATGGAGACACATATACATAATTACAGAGTGAGTGTGTGAGATACACATATACATAATTAGAGATGAGGATCCAGGTAAATGGGTGTTTGTGCGTGTCTGTGTGTGCTTGTGCACGCGTTTGTGTGTGAGAGGGAGAGAGTGTATGTGGAGTAGAGAGACCACTGATGATGTAAACCTAGTATAAGGGAAAGGGGGAATGGTGTGACATGTGTAGTAGCGAGATAGCACGGGTGCGGGCGGGGGGATCAGACTATTTGGAAGAGACATCGAGTGTGTGTGTGGGAGAGGGGTGTGAGAGCGAGAGAAAGAGAGAGCTAGTGACGGAGAGAGAGAGAGAGAGGAAGAGAGGGGGCGAGAGGGGTCGTTTGTGTCCATAAATGGCGTATCGATAGGGAGACAATGTTGATGTTGTCCGAAATTGTCCTACGAACAGAGACGCAAGGGAAGCAAGTCATCGTGTGTGTTATAGGGACTTCATGAGAGAGCTAGAATAGATGGTGTAGAGAACAATGTGCGAAATCTAGAACGATTATACATTAGGGAGCTATGCAAAGAGTCACGACATATATGTATACAGGGAAGGAGCTGGGGCGGGTCCGCATGTGGGAGAGATAGAAAGAGGAGAGTGGTGCACAAGGAGACAAAGTGTGCTTGTTTGCAGTGGGGGTGGTGTGTGAGGTGAGTGCGCGAGAACCACATAACTAGGGAGATAGACGTTTGGGGGCGACATTTTGTGTGTATGGGAAATATACACTCTACATAGTGCGTGTGCTTGGGTAAGAGAGATAGCGGGAGACCTAGAGAGTGAGGGAAGAGATGTGTGCATGCCAGAGAGACAAAGTGATAGAGACCTATGTTGGGGTCCGGACTTTACAAGAGAGAGGGGTGTTAATGTGCTCGTGTGTTGGTGTTTGGGGGAGAGAACGACTTCTCTCTGTGTGTTTGTGTGTGTGGTTGGGGGGGGGTTGACTTCAGATAAAGAGTGAGGTGTCTATATTTGAGGGACTTTAGCGTAATTGAGATATTGTGAACTCATGGTTGATCAATTTGTTTCACAGTTTGTATTATGAGATAACGATAATTTTGAACATGCGTGATATACCTTGATGTACGAGAATTACAAACCTAAGATTGGAATTTTGGAATTTGACTCCATCATTAGCTTTTGTAATTCATTTAAACGGAGGTACATTTTTTAAGCCGGGATTTCATGATTTCAAATTCATATATCAAACCTAGAGATATACACATATGGGCATGTTCAAACTTTATAATCATCCACTTTATTCATACACATACACATTTTTGCTTTTGTCATCATATTTAGGATAAACACATTTGGAATTTCATTTGAATTGGACCGTATGATGGTATTTTCTTGTAGTAGCTCAATGGTCCATATTTGAATTGAATGGACAATCTAAGTTTCGAGTTGGAGACATTGATTTTCAAAACTTGCACATTTTTTTGCATGCAAAACAAACAAATTGTCGGCCATGATATCATAGTCGGCCGTACGAGAGCAGAATACTTATAATTTTAGGCGCCAAAAGCTTTCAAACTTCCCGCTCACATCGAAATATCACGCGCCTGAAAGTTTAGCCCTGCGATATTCCTGTTTTACCCCTGCCACATGAACGGAAAAGGGCTGCTTTGGTAACTCCATTGTTTCCCCCTCTTTGCCCCCAACATTCTTCCCCAGAGCCCCTCCCCTTCCCCTCCCCGACCCCCCCAACCACGGCAAGCCGCCGAATCTAGTCCTCCGCCGCAGCGAAGGACCTCACACCCTGCCGGATCTACCTTCCGCACCTTGGAACCCCCAACTGCCAACTCACCACTTCACCAGAGCTGCTTCAGCGACTGGCTTGTCCACCGCTCCAGATCTCCTTGACCGCCATCATGGTCCACCGCACCGGATCTGCTTAACCGGCGCCCTCGTCCACCACAGCGTAGGCCCTTCACTGACTCCCTCGTCTGCCCCTTCGCTGGCCCTTCATACAAGCCCTCATCCGCCGCAACAGATTCGCCTCACCGAAAGCACTGTACAACGCTGATACATCTCCAACGTATCTATAATTTTTGATTGCTCCATGCTATATCATCTACTGTTTTGGACTATATTGGGCTTTATTTTCCACTTTTATACTATTTTTGGGACTAACCTATTAACCGGAGGCCCAGCCTAGAATTGCTGTTTTTTTGCCTATTTCAGTATTTCGGAGAAACAGAATATCAAACGGAGTCCAAACGGAATAAAACCTTCGGCAACGTGATTTTCTCACCGAACATTATCCAGGAGACTTGGACCCTACGCCAAAGAGTCAAAGAGGCGGTCACGAGGGTGGGGGCGCGCCCACACCCCTAGGGCGCGCCCCCTGCCTCGTGGCCCCCTCGGTGCTCCACCGACGTACTCCTTCCTCCTATATATACCTACGTACCCCCAAACTATCAGAAGAGGAGCCAAAAACCTAATTCCACCGCCGTAACTTTCTGCATCCACGAGATCCCATCTTGGGGCCTGTTCCGGAGCTCCACCGGAGAGGGCCGTCATCACGGAGGGCTTCTACATCATCATAGCCCCTCCGATGAAGTGTGAGTAGTTTACCTCAGACCTTCGGGTCCATAATTAGTAGCTAGATGGCTTCTTCTCTCTTTTTGGATCTCAATACAAAGTTCTCCCCCTCTCTCGTGGAGATCTATTCGATGTAATCTTCTTTTTGCAGTGTGTTTGTTGAGACCAATGAATTGTGCGTTTATGATCAAGTCTATCTATGAATAATATTTGAACCTTCTCTGAATTATTTTATGTATGATTGGTTATCTTTGCAAGTCTCTTCGAATTATCAGTTTGGTTTGGCCTACTAGATTGGTTTTTCTTGCCATGGGAGAAGTGCTTAGCTTTGGGTTCGATCTTGCGGTGTCCTTTCCCAGTGATAGAAGGGGCAGCAAGGCACGTATTGCATCGTTTCCATCGAGGATAACAAGATGGGGTTTATTTCATATTTCATGAATTTACCTCTCTACATCATGTCATCTTGCTTAAAGCGTTACTCTGTCTTTAACTTAATACTCTAGATGCATGCTGGATAGCGGTCGATGAGTGGAGTAATAGTAGTAGATGCAGAATCATTTCGGTCTACTTGTCACGGACGTGATGCCTATATACATGAAAATGCCTAGATATTCTCATAACTATGCTCAATTCTGTCAATTGCTAAATAGTAATTTGTTCACCCACCGTAGAATACCTATGCTCTTGAGAGAAGCCACTAGTGAAACCTATGGCCCCCGGGTCTATTCTCATCATATGAATCTCCATCACTTTAATCTTGCTTTGCTTTTTTACTTTGCCTTTTACTTTTCACTTTGCATCTCTATACCAAAAATACCAAAAATATTATATCTATCATATGCTCTCGTAAGTGACCGTGAAAGGATTGACAACCCCTAATCGCGTTGGTTGCGAGTAGCTATCATTTTGTGCAAGTACAAGGGAGTTGAGCGTGGCCTCCTACTGGATTGATACCTTGGTTCTCAAAAACTGAGGGAAATACTTACGCTACTCTGCTGCATCATCCTTTCCTCTTCGGGGAAATCCAACACAAGCTCAAGAGGTAGCAAGAAGAATTTCTGGCGCCGTTGCCGGGGAGTCTACGCAAAAAGTCAACATGCCAAGTACCCATCACAATCCCTATCTCTCGCATTACATTAGTTGCCATTTGCCTCTCGTTTTCCTCTCCCCCACTTCACCCTTGCTGTTTTATTCGCCCTCTCTTTCCCAATCTCCTTCTCCTTCTCTTGCTCCGTTTGCCTTTTTTCTCACTAGCCTTTTTGTTTGCCCGTGTGTTGGATTGCTTGTTTGTCGCAATGGCTCAAGATACTACCAAATTGTGTGACTTCACCAATACCAATAATAATGATTTCCTTAGCACTCCGATTGCTCCTCTTGCCAATGCTGAATCTTGTGAAATCAATACTGCTTTGTTGAATCCTGTTATGAAAGATCAATTCGCCGGCCTTCCTAGTGAAGATGCCGCTACTCATCTGAATAGCTTCGTTGATTTATGTGATATGCAAAAGAAAAAAGATGTCGATAATGATGTCATTAAATTGAAGCTATTTCCTTTTTCGCTTAGAGATCGTGCTAAAGCTTGGTTTTCGTCTTTGCCTAAAAATAGTATTGATTCTTGGAACAAGTGCAAAGATGCTTTTATCTCTAAGTATTTCCCTCTTGCTAAGATCATCTCTCTTAGAAACGATATTATGAACTTAAGCAACTTGATCATGAACATGTTGCACAAGCTTGAGAGAGAATGAAATTAATGATACGTAATTGCCCTACTCATGGTTTGAATTTGTGGATGATTATACAAAAAATTGATGCTGGATTGAATTTTACTTCTAGAAATCTTTTAGATTCGGCCGTGGGAGGCACTTTTATAGAAATCACTTTAGGAGATGCTACTAAACTCCTAGATAATATTATGGTTAATTATTCTCAATGGCATACTGAAAGATCTTCTAATAAAAAAGTGCATGCGATAGAAGAAATCAATGTTTTGAGTGGAAAGATGGATGAACTTATGAAATTATTTGCTAATAAGAGTGTTTCTTCTGATCCTAATGATATGCCTTTGTCTACTTTGATTGAGAATAACAATGAATCTATGGATGTGAATTTTGTTGGTAGGAATAATTTTGGTAACAATGCTTATAGAGGGAACTTTAATCCTAGGCCATATCCTAGTAATCCTTCTAATAATTATGGGAATTCCTACAACAACTCTTATGGAAATTATAATAAGATGCCCTCTGAATTTGAGAATAGTGTTAGAGAGTTTATGAATTCAAAAAAGAATTTTAATGCTTTGCTTGAAGAGAAATTGCTTAAAGTTGATGATTTGGCTAGGAACGTTGATAGAATTTCTCTTGAGGTTGATTCTTTAAAGCTTAGATCTATTCCTCCTAAGAATGATATCAATGAGTCTCTCAAAGCCATGAGAATTTCCATTGATGAGTGCAAGGAAAGAACCGCTAGGATGCGTGCTTCCAAAGATGCCTTTATTAAAGCGTGTTCTTCCAATTCCTATGAAAACCAAGATGAAGATCTAAAAATTATTGATGTGTCTCCTATTAAATATTTGTTTTACAATATGAATATTGATGAAACTGAATATGATCTTCCTTTACCTAGAAGGTGTTCTAAAAATTTAGAGTATTTAGATCTTTATGATGAAATTGATGAAAGTGGGATTGAAAGAAATAAAAATCTAGATGTTGCTAAACCCACTATATTGGATCTCAAGGAATTTAATTATGAAAGTTGTTCTTTAATTCATTGTATTTCCTTGTTGCAATCCGTGCTAAATTCTCCACGTGCTTATAGTCAAAAGAAAGCCTTCACCGAACATATTGTTGATGCCTTGATGCAATCTTATGAAGAAAAACTTGAGTTGAAAGTTTCTATCCCTAGAAAACTCTATGATGAGTGGGAACCAACTATTAAAATTAAAATTAAAGATCATGAGTTTTATGCTTTGTGTGATTTGGGTGCTAGTGTCTCCACTATCCCCAAAACTTTGTGTGATTTGCTAGATTTCCGCAATTTTGATGATTGCTCTCTAAACTTGCATCTTGCGGATTCTACTATTAAGAAACCTATGGGAAGAATTAATGATGTTCTTATTGTTGCAAATAGAAATTATGTGCCCGTAGATTTCATTGTTCTTGATATAGATCGCAATCCTTCTTGCCCTATTATTCTTGGTAGACCTTTCCTTAGAACGGTTGGTGCGATTATTGATATGAAGGAAGGGAATATTAGATTTCAATTTCCATTAAAAAAGGGCATGGAACCGTTTCCAAGAAAGAAAATAAAATTGCCATATGAAACTATCATGAGAGCCACTTATGGATTGCCTACCAAAGATGGCAATACCTAGATCTATTCTCGCTTTTATGCCTAGCTAGGGGCGTTAAACGATAGCGCTTGTTGGGAGGCAACCAAATTTTATTTTTATTCCTTGCTTTTTGCTCCTGTTTAGTAATAAATAAATTATCTAGCCTCTGTTTGGATGTGGTTTTGTGTTTTAATTAGTGTTTGTGCCAAGTAGAACCGTTGGGAAGACTTGGGGAAAGTCTTGTTGAACTTGCTGTAAAAAACAGAAACTTTAGCGCTCACAAGAGCTGCTGTCATTTTTATTTGGAGAGTGATATTTAGTTAATTAATTTTGAAGATGATTAATAGATAAATTCCTCACGTCCAGCAATTTATTTTAGAATTTTTGGGGTTCCAGATCTTGCGCTAGCTACAGATTACTACATACTGTTCTGTTTTTGACAGATTCTGTTTTTCGTGTGTTGTTTGCTTATTTTGATGAATCTATGGCTAGTAAAATAGTTTATAATCCATAGAGAATATGGAATACAGTAGGTTTAACACCAATATAAATAAATAATGAGTTCATTACAGTACCTTGAAATGGTCTTTTGTTTTCTTTCCCTAACGGAGCTCACGAGTTTTCTACTTTATGTTTTGTGTTGTGAAGTTTTCAAGTTTTGGGTGAATTCTTGTGATGGATTATGGAACAAGGAGTGCCAAGAGCCTAAGCATGGGGATGCCCATGGCACCCCCAAGATAATCCAAGTACACCAAAAAGTCAAAGCTTGGGGATGCCCCGTACGGCATCCCCTCTTTCGTCCACTTCCATCGGTAATTTACTTGGAGCTATATTTTTATTCACCAACATGATATGTGTTTTGCTTGGAGCGTCTTGTATTATTTGTGTCTTTGGTTGTTAGTGCGCCACAATCATCCTTGCTGTACACACCTTTTGAGAGAGCCATACATGAATTAGAATTTGATAGAATACTCTATGTGCTTCACTTATATCTTCTTGAGCTAAGTAGTTTTGCTCTATGTGCTTCACTTATATCTTTTGAGCGCTATAATTTTGCTCTATGTGCTTCACTTAGATTTTTTAGAGCATGGTGGTGGATTTGTTTTAAAGAAACTATTGATCTCTCATGCTTCACTTAAATTATTTTGAGAGTCTTAATAACATGGTAATTTGCTTAATAATAACATGCTTGGTATTCAAGATTTGTGAAACTTTCTTTTGAGTATATTGAATACTAAGAAAAGTTGGATGCTTGATGATTGTTTTAAGATATGGAGGTGGTAATATGAAAGTCATGCTAGTAGATTAATTGTGAATTTGAGAAGTGCTTGAGTTAAAGTTTGCAAGTCCTGTAGCATGCACGTATGGTAAACATTATGTAACAAATTTGAAACAGGAGGTGTTATTTGATTGTCCTCCTTATGAGTGGCGGTCGGGGACGAGCGATGGTCTTTTCCTACCAATCTATCCCCCTAGGAGCATGCGCATAATACTTTGGTTTTTGATGGCTTGTAGATTTTTGCAATAAGTATATGAGTTCTTTATGACTAATGTTGAGTCCATGGATTATACGCACTCTCACCCTTCCATCATTGCTAGCCTCTATGGTACCATGCATTGCCCTTTCTCACATCGAGAGTTCGTGCAAACTTAGCCGGTGCATCCAAACCCCGTGATATGATACGCTCTTTCACACATAAACCTCCTTATATCTTCCTCAAAACAGCCACCATACCTACCTATTATGGCATTTCCATAGCCATTCCGAGATATATTGCCATGCAACTTTCCACCATCTAGTTTATCATGACACATTCATCATTGTCATATTGCTTAGCATGATCATGTAGTTGACGTAGTATTTGTGGCAAAGCCACCATTCATAATTTTTTCATACTTGTCACTCTTGATTCATTGCATATCCCGGTACACCGCTGGAGGCATCCATATAGAGTCATAATTTGTTCTAGTATCGAGTTGTAATCATTGAGTTGTAAATAAATAGAAGTGTGATGATCATCATTCAATAGAGCATTGTCCCAAAAAAGAGAAAGGCCAAAGAAAAAAAAGAAGGCCCAAAAAAAGAAAATAAATAAAAAGGGGCAATGCTACTATTCCTTTTTTCCACACTTGTGCTTCAAAGTAGCACCATGTTCTTCATATAGAGAGTCTCTTGAGTTATCACTTTCATATACTAGTGGGAATTTTCATTATAGAACTTGGCTTCTATATTCCAACAATGGTCCTCCTCAAGTGCCCTAAGTCTTCGTGAGCAAGCAAGTTGGATGCACACCCACTTAGTTTCTTTTCTTGAGCTTTCATACATTTATAGCTCTAGTGCATCAGTTGCATGGCAATTCCTACTCCTTGCATTAACATCAATCGATGGGCATCTCCATAGCCCATTGATTAGCCTCGTTGATGTGAGACTTTCTCCTTTTTGTCTTCTCCACATAACCCCCATCATTATATTCTATTCCACCCATAGTGCTATATCCATGGCTCACGCTCATGTATTGCGTGAAAGTTCATGAGTTTGAAATTATTAAGGTATGAAACAATTGCTTGTCTTATCATTGGGGTTGTGCATAATGAGAGCATTCTTGTGTGACAAAAATGGAGCATGACTAAACTATATGATTTTGTAGGGATGAACTTTCTTTGGCCATGTTACTTTAAGAAAACATAATTGCTTTGCTGGTTTGCTTGAAGTATTATTATTCTCTAGGTCAATATGAACTTTTGTCTTGAATCTTCCTAATCTGAATATTCATACCACAATTAAGAAGATTTGCATTGAAATTATGCCAAGTAGCACTCCGCATCAAAAATTCTCTTTTTATCATTTACCTACTCGAGGACGAGCAGGAATTAAGCTTGGGGATGCCTGATACGTCTCCAACGTATCTATAATTTTTGATTGCTCCATGCCATATTATCTACTGTTTTGGACTATATTGGGCTTTATTTTCCACTTTTATATTATTTTTGGGACTAACCTATTAACCGGAGGCCCAGCCCAGAATTGCTATTTTTTTTGCCTATTTCAGTATTTCGGAGAAACATAATATCAAATGGAGTCCAAACAGAATAAAACCTTCGGGAACGTGATTTTCTCACCGAACGTGATCCAGGAGACTTGGACCCTACTCCAAGGGTCAAAGAGGCGGTCACGAGGGTTGGGGGGCGCCCACCCCCTAGGCCGCGCCCCCTGCCTCGTGGGCTCCTCGGTGCTCCACCGACGTACTCCTTCCTCCCATATATACCTACGTACCCCCAAACGATCAGAAGAGGAGCCAAAAACCTAATTCCACCGCCGCAACTTTCTGTATCCACGAGATCCCATCTTTGGGCCTGTTCCGGAGCTCCGCCAGAGAGGGCCGTCATCACGGAGGGCTTCTACATCATCATAGCCCCTCCGATTAAGTGTGAGTAGTTTACCTCAGACCTTCGGGTCCATAGTTAGTAGCTAGATGGCTTCTTCTCTCTTTTTGGATCTCAATACAAAGTTCTCCCCCTCTCTCATGGAGATCTATTCGATGTAATCTTCTTTTTGCAGTGTGTTTGTTGAGACCGATGAATATGGGTTTATGATCAAGTCTATCTATGAATAATATTAGAATCTTCTCTGAATTCTTTTATGTATGATTGGTTATCTTTGCAAGTCTCTTCGAATTATCAGTTTGGTTTGGCCTACTAGATTGGTTTTTCTTGCCATGGGAGAAGTGCTTAACTTTGGGTTCGATCTTGCGGTGTCCTTTCCCAGTGACAGAAGGGGCAACAAGGCACGTATTGCATCATTGCCATCGAGGATAACAAGATGGGGTTTATTTCATATTGCATGAATTTATCTCTCTACATCATGTCATCTTGCTTAAAGCGTTACTCTGTTTTTAACTTAATACTCTAGATGCATGCTGGATAGCGGTCGATGAGTGGAGTAATAGTACTAGATGCAGAATCGTTTCGGTCTACTTGTCACAGACGTGATGCCTATATACATGATCATGCCTAGATATTCTCATAACTATGCTCAATTCTGTCAATTGCTCAATAGTAATTTGTTCACCCACCATAGAATACCTATGCTCTTGAGAGAAGCCACTAGTGAAACCTATGTCCCCCGGGTCTATTCTCATCATATCAATCTCCATCACTTTAATCTTGCTTTGCTTTTTTACTTTGCCTTTTACTTTTCACTTTGCATCTCTATACCAAAAATACCAAAAATATTATATCTATCAGATCTCACTCTCGTAAGTGACCGTGAAGGGATTGACAACCCCTAATCGCATTGGTTGCGCATAGCTATCGTTTTGTGCAGGTACGAGGGAGTTGAGCGTGGCCTCCTACTGGATTAATACCTTGGTTCTCAAAAACTGAGGGAAATACTTACGCTACTATGCTGCATCATCCTTTCCTCTTCGGGGAAATCCAACGCAAGCTGAAGAGGTAGCAAACGCGCCTGCCGAAGCCTTCGTCGACTGCACCGGACCCGCTCCACGGACGCCATATTCAACTCCACTGGCCCTGCTTTACCGATGCCGCAGCCTCATCAGGTTATTTCAATTTGTACTCCTTCGTTTTTTCTCTTTATCGTGCAACTGTTCACTTACCACAGATGAGCTTTCTTGTATGTCGACAAGCGCCGCAACCGTAGCACCAGAGCCGCTTCAGCGACGGCGAGAGCCGGCCCAAACTCAACCGCAACACGAGCACCATCGACGATCCTTAGCTATCTAGTATGACAATGATACCCATACGCCGCCGAGAATCAGGTACTATTATCCAACGGCCGACGCCTACGTTCACTTTCCTAGCATAAGCACCGCACCTTTGAATTTCTTCAGGGCATCATTCATTTTTTCATGAGACGCGTTATTCTGCTTGCACCTGTAGGGCCATACTTCTGGAAGTGAACATGTTACATGTGCTAAATTACATACCAGTGCACATAAGTTAATATGCTTTAGTTTTGTTCTGATGCCACCTGTTGGTTCCATCAGACTTCTTAATGTTCTCTATGCTTAATTACACATCAGCAAACTAGCATGTGGTTCCGCTGCTTTTTGTTTGTTTTACCCTACATTTTCTGATGCTAGCTATTACATCACTGCTCCGAGCCTCTGTTCATTACTTGTTTGTGTGTTCTTGATCTTCCCAAGTTGCATGACTAATTTGATGCTTCTATTAATTATGGAGCTGCCAACCCCATCAAGCAAAATATTTGTTCTTTTGGGGCTGGCACCTCAAACAAGCATAAAAATAGAGGGAAGCAGATATAGTCCCTCCAATTCTATTTACTCTGCACATAACACTTGACCCGCATACCAAGTGGGCACTGGTTTAATTTTTCTGGACTAATTTGCCAATTAATTAGGGCAGAGGCGGATGGGGCGGGGCACAAAAGGAAACCAGCACTAGGAATCGGCAACGCGCAGACTAATACGAGAAAACTGAGAAAAAGTTATACGCAAAGTAAAAAGAATCGGAGGGAGTATTGTTGTGTATGCACACACCCTTCTTTCATTAGTTTAGATGAACCGTTGATGATCAATTCGGACCAGTGCATGCGATTAAAATTAATTTTACCTAAATAGATGGTGCAGAATAAACTACAACAACTAGATTTGCAACCACGGGATGCTGACAATATCTTCAAAGAACATTGCAACAGCAGCTAGGCTTCACAGCAACATATGGTAAGCTAGTGTGTTTTAGTACATGTGAAATGTAATGCGAGTGGGCTGCTTTCTTGGCTTGTGCCCTCAACATGTAATCCTATTGAATTACAAATAGTTCAGTTGTCTGCTTTGCTGTATTGCTTGATTCAAATGCTTATTTGTTGTTACGCTATACCTGAGTTGGCCAATATGTCAGCAGTGCCTGCTGTACTATCGTAAAGAAATGCATGCCTATTTCATTTGAGTCCTTAACTTTTCCTCTCAACTTCATCACAAGACTGTCTTCGTAGTTTATATGAGGCCACACTGTTAAATGCTTTCTCAGATTATTTCAACTGCTTAGATGCCTTGACAACTTAAATATAGCGGTTGTACACTCCCTTTCAACTAAGGATGTCAACTGGGTCCAGTTTAATCCCGATTAAAGTCCACTAGTGGTATGATAGTTCAAAAGAGTTTTTGTTTTTTTAGGAAAATGAACTAGGGAGGTAGCAAAAACTAACTAGATGGGACTGGCGGATTTCGTTTATTTGCCACTTACATCCCTAGTTTCATATTACCATTTTAATTTCTTTTTGGCTGATGCTGCTTCGAACCATTTAAATATAGTTTGCCATGCTCGGAAATAATTCGTCTGTCGTTTACCATGTAAGCTTACTGCCTGGATCATACGATAACTATCTCTTACTGATGTCCAGCGGAAACCTTTCAGGATGCCGTTCACACTAGGACACAATGTACAACCCCATAATCTATTTATGGAAGCAGTGCGCCATCCATGTTACCAGATGGTAGCAGTTCAGAGGCAACACCACCGGAGAGCAGTATGAGCACAGATATTATAGTGCTTGAGGCTCTACTAGAGGCAGAAAGGGATGGTGTGGCTGGCATGAATGAGGTAATATTTATCTTGAGGCTGGAAATTACGGAATTAGCGGCACGCATTATGCAAGCAACCCAAGAATTGGAGGAAGTAAGAATGTTGCATTTGAAGACGGAGGAGGTCCTGCTATTTCTGCTATCTGAAGCCCAAGATAATCCTGGTTCTTCTTTAGATACTAGTTGAAATTCTCATTAGATTATTGTACTTGCATGTTGTGTCATGTCTCTGAATGGATTATGTTACAAGACCCCCTATGTTGTCCATGTGTTGTAATGATCCAAATTTTTTAGGCGAGGTAATCCTCAGAACTTGTATGATTGACATAAGGTGAACTGTTTGTCATGTGAGCATATTGTATTGGATGAATTAACTGTTTGACTCAGAGTGTATCCAACCTACCGAATTCGAAGATCACGGCATTTCTAAATCACAATCATATATAAAGGTGGAATAAATCTTTGTTGTGGTTTTGAAGAAATAAATAAAAAACGTATAATTATCTGTGGATATTCGTAATCGAATACAAATTGGATTTGAATTTAGTTTGCCAGGTCCCAGGGCAAACGTGAATGCTAATTCTCCCAAGTGTTGAACGAAGCGGCTAAACACCCACTATAATTTGTGGGATGCTCGAAGCAAGTGTTTGCGAGATGGAAATTATTGTCTACCCCTGACACTTGACATCCTTATCGATAGGATTTACACTGCTGTCGATAGGGGTAGACTAGTAACTTCAATCAGACGTGACACGACGGCCTCTGAGCCCATTCAGACACGGTGGGCGCCAAACGTGGGCGGCAAAACACATTTGATTCAAGCTCGTCCGAAAGACATGTGTCTCTTCCTCCATTTCCCCATTCATACACGGTGGACGGCAAAACAAACTCTCCTCATCCGAAATCGATGTAGGCTTATATTTTAAATAGGGGCAGATGTGTAACTTCCATCAGACGTGACACAACCGCCCTACCTGTCAGCGCCGTTCATACACCGTGGGCGCCAACCGTGGATGGCAAAACACCCTCTCCTTGCCCGAAATCGATGTAGGCTAATATTTTAAATAGGGGCAGATGTGTAACTTCCATCAGATGTGACACAACCGCCCTACATGTCAGCCCCGTTCATACACCATGGGCGCCAACCGTGGGCGGCAAAACACCCTCTCCTTGCCCGAAATAGTTACCGGCAAATATTTGGGAGATGCGAGATTACCGTCCTATCCCCAACCGACGCGATGTCCGAAATTTTAAACGGGGGATAAGTTTGTAACTTTCCCCCATTTCAGAGAAGCGCGTCCCAAAGTTTGAGATCCCCCCTCCCCTCCATTTCCCCATTCATACACCGTCGGCGGCACGACAACCTCCGCACTGCGGCCAGCCTCCTCCGTCTGCCACCCCATCCTCCACCTTGCCGGAGCCGCTACCCCTACCCCGTCGTCCACTTCAAGAGATGGACATCTCTCATCCACGACGCTGGACCAGCATCCTTTCATCGCCTCCTCTCGCTTCATCGGCGCCGTCGTCCACCTTGCCGTTGCCGCTCCTACGACCGCCTCGTCCACGGCAACAAGATATATCCCCCGACCCGTCCGTCTGCCGTCTAAAGTCTTCTTCCCCACCGCCGACAACCATCGCACCCGCATCACCCTCAATGTATCAGCATAGGCCTACACAGCCTCGCAAGAGAGGCGGTACTCTTCCATATGTGCTTAAGTTATTGATCTCACCCGGAAAATAGATCGTAATTTGTTTACTGTACTTTTCTTGTCCGTACCAAATCGTAGTGGCTAGTTGAAAGCAAACATTGGTTGCGAAGTAGCTTTGTCCAGTTTGCACCTTCAGATCCGCCATGGCACGGGCACTATACTCGTAAAGCTTATGGTTTCCCCCCTTTATATTCACTACCATCATCGTAGGTGCTTCGTGTCGTGCTAGCACTACTCCTCAAGACCTCAACCCAAAGCTTACGTGTTGAAATACGAATCTGATATGATGCTCATGTCACTAAAATAGAGAACGTTTAATTGGTCAACTAATGTTCCTATATTTGTTTCGAAAAGCATGTGCGCCACCCACTGGTCCAGCTAGTTCCACTTTCCTAATTTTTCTCTTAATGCTTAGGGTTTTCCCCTTTTATCTACTCTACTATGATCTGCGTAGGTGCTTTCTGTCGTACTAGCATTACTCTACCCTTCAAGCTAAACAACACAACACTCAGAATTCGAAAGCTTAGTTGTTCAAATATGATTGTGATATGATACTGATATTAGTTAACCGACACATTTAATTTGTTAGCTAAAGGTCCCATTTGAGTTTCCAAATGCATGTCGCGACATATAGAGAGACAGCATAATTGCATTTCTTTGTCACTTGTTGACCATACTTTCTTGTCCATACCAAATCTTAGTTGTTATTTCAAAGCAAACATCGGTTGCTAACTACCCTTTGCGCGGTTTGCAGCTTCAGATCTGCCATCCCACTGCCACGGTCAACACTGTACTCATCATGCTTATGTTTTCCCCATTTTATGATGACCACAATCAGCCTACGTGGTTTGTGTCATAATAGCACTGCTCCACCCATCGAGCTAAACAAGCTTAGTTGTACAAATTCATATCTGTTATTATTGCTGATATTAGTAAAACTGAGAGATGTTTAATTGGTTAGCTAAATGTTCCTACTTTAGTTTCGAAATGCATGTGAGCCACATATGGAGAGACCGGAAAGAATAATATTTCTCTGTGCGCTCTGGTTCATCATGGGTGGCCACCCGACATTGTATTAAAAGACTTGTAATATCTACAATCTGCTTGCTCTTCTGCTCTTCTTTAAGATGATACTCTTCTCTTGCGGTTGACTGGTCAGGTCGAGTTGTTCTCCCTTAGTATATTTTGAATCTGTCAGGTCAGGTCGACTTGTTCTTCTTTACTATATGTTGAAGCTATCATCTGCGAAGTGTCATCACTTCTGGAGCTCTCATATTTTGAGTAGTAGGCAACATTATATTAATGCACACAGCAAATTACAGCATGCATGGCATCTTTTAAAAGAATTGCAGAGATAGCACAAAGGGGTTTACAGGGAGGCAGTATTGGATTAGAATCACTTCTGCATTACAAAGAAAATCTCACTTGTTTTTATGTTTTCATGCATGTCAGATATTGAACATTATCAAAATGAATATGAGAATGGGCGCACGAGAGGAATATTGCGAAATGATCCACTGCCTAACAAACTTGGCATGGTGGAGGATGGCCTATCTTATTCACCCATCAAGGTGCTTGCTCTAACTTTGCAAAGTTGTATTGGTCGCACATATTTTGCTTCTGACCTCTTGCATTACTTCTACTTTGTTACGCCATCTGCTTAGTTTAAGCATCATATATGAGTATATGCCATACCTATCCATTTTCTGTACCTATTCCATGTGTCGTCACACTATGTTTTTCCAGTCAAATGTTGTTCTTTCGTAATAGGTGTCCAAAAGGAAGAGGGTGAGTGCAGGTCGTCAAGGAGTACAAACTAGGTATTTGGAAAAGGTAGTGATACCTGTTAAATCAGATAGATCAGCAGCCACAGAAATCACAGGCCCAACTATACCACACTTTACCCCTACTCCAGTGGCCAAACCCCTATTAGAACTGCTGGGAGCCCAGCGTTAGGTACTGTCTATGATATCAATTCAAAATTTGAACTCCTAAATTTTTGCTTGTGCCTTACCTTCTCTCTTGTATGAAAACTAATTTCAGATGAATCTCTTTGCTCAAAGGATCATACGATCTCAAAACAATAATGGGCTCTGCATTGCTCTTGTCAGTACCTCTCTCCCTTTTGCCTTGTAACGCTGTACTTAATTAATTGCTATTTGATTATGTATCATCAGTCTGCACCTGAGCTTCATTATCCTCTATTTCTTCCAATATTATTTGATCTATATTTACTCTTTGCAAAATGTAGAATAATGGCAACGCTTATAAAGAATTTTCTTTGGGGAATTTATTGAATTATCCTTCCATCAACATGGAGAAGGGCTTTGTCCAGCCCGTGTTAACATTTAATGTAAGTTCATCCTTCTCAAGCCTTCAAACTTTGTTCTAGTATAGATTTGGATACGCATCATTTCCTCCACTGTTGTTTGCTTTTGCTGTTTACATCCGATTGGATGTTTGCAAAAACTACCAGTTTCAAATTGTAGTTGTAAAAACATGTTTCTTATGCAGAACAGATCCATTTATTTGCTTATATAATTGTGAAACCTGTTACGTGTCTCCTTGTTTCTCTTTCAGACTCGTATCTCTTACACCAGGCAGAACTTTAGGGAAGATAGTGAGCCAAACCATCTTGAGGACAGCGAGATGACCCCAAGGTCCTGTCTTGATGATGACAGTGAGTTGAAGCTACTCACCAGCAGGTGTGAGACAACCTCTGTGCAGTCGCTGCCTCAATCATTTCGACTTCTTCAGTCTCAACTTAAAGTGGAAAGGCTTGCTTCAGCTCAGCTTCGACTTAAAGTCAAAGATGCAATGAAGATGTCAGAGGACTGCCGTGCGCACCATCATGCCTTAAATCTAGTGTTGATGCATCTATCGTTTTCATAACTGAGGTCTACTCAGCTTCTTCAGCTGTTTGGGGGGGGGGGCGACCTGGCCAGGCCTAGTGCCTTCTGAAGTGCTCTTAGTTTTGTATATTCTTTTGTCGGCGTGTTTATTTGCACTGGTGGCGAACTTTGATGCCCAGTGGATGTAATATGTGTGATAGCCGTGATAGCCTAGCGTAAGTTGCTTTCTTATTTATTTCCTTGTTGTCTTGTTTATTTGTTTGCTTCTAGTCATTGCAGTTCTTTTTCCGCGGTTTGCTAGTGGCTGCAATAACCTATTTTTTAAAACTAGGCCACAATAACCATGGGCTAATATTTACTGTAGTGACACTGGGCCTCCTACGGGCCGTAGAAATAGTGGGCCTTCTACGGGCCGTAGAAATAATGGGCCTTCTATGGGCCATAGAAACAATGGGCCTCCTACGGGCCGTATCATCAATGGGCCTTATACGGGCAGTATGATCGATGGCCAAACATGGGCCAATAACAGGTCGCATTATGGTCGTAAACGGGCTAGAGTTGGAATCGTCCGTTCATGGGCCGACCATAACGGTCCATCGTTAATAGGCCGTATTTGATGACGCTATGAAAATGGCCCAACGTATTAACGGACCACAAACGGGCCGACTGTAACCACGGGCTGAATTTGGCCCACAAGCAGAAAATGGTAGTAACGGGCCGTAAGTAAACGAATGCTGGAAATGAGCCCAAGAATAAATGGGCTCTAAGAAGGCCGAAAGATAACATGGGCTGGAAATGTCCCAACGGAATAACGGGCCGTTAATGGGTATAAAGTGATACACTGTTCATTACGGGCCAGTTTCACCACGGGCCGTTAATGGGTGTAAAGTGATACACTGTTCATTACGGGCCAGTTTCACCACGGGCCGTTAATAGGCCAAGAGTTACATATGGCCTCATATGGGCCGAAAGATGTCATGGGCCATACATGGGGCAGAAGTGAAAACGGGCTGGAATCATATTGGGTGGCCCAGATGATGCTACTGGGCCTAATTCGGATAGGGCATAACGGGCCTTGGATTACCGGGATGTAAATGGGCTATATGCGAACAGGCCGTTAACAGGCTTTACATGGGCCGGCCCGCCACCTTTTGACCAAGTCAAACGGACCGGCCTTTTCACAGGAATGGGCCTCTGTTGGGCCATGCCACGTGTCGTTGTATCATAGGCGCCTATCTGACCCACTGAAAAGCTGACACGTGTTTCGTCCGGCCAATAAGAATTTTACACGTGGAAATTTCCCATTGGTCGGGGCTGTTAACGGGTTATCGGATCCAAAATCCGACCCGATAGCTTAACGGCGTTCCGTTACGGTGGATGCCATGTGTCGGTCACCCTTGACGAAAGCATTTCTGTGACGCGCGATTTATCGTCATGGAAGTGGACACTTCCGTGATGATAATTTTGGTAATGTCATGGAACACTTCTACGACAGCACAGGTATGACTATCTTGATTCTTTCATAAATTTGTCATGGATGTACATGCATGACAAAAAACGCGACCTACTGTGACAAACACGTATCATCACGGAAGTGTATTTTTTTGTAGTGTGTACTTGTGGCGCAGCTCCGTGGAGAGGATTTTTCAACTTAGGCGAGTACTAGACTGCAACTAAGCCCCCGAGTGTGAGGTTTTCTCATCAGTCGGTAGGATTTTTGAAACTTAGGCGAGTACTGGACTGCAGCTAAACCCCCGAGTGTGAGGTTTGCTCATCTCTCGGTAGGATTTTTGAAACTTAGGCGAGTACTGGACTGCAGCTAAGCCCCGAGTATGAGGTTTGCTCATCACTCGGTAGGATTTTTGAAACTTGGGTGAGTACTGGACTGTAGCTAAGCCTCCGAGTGTGAGGTTTGCTCATCACTCGGGAGGATTTTTGAAACTTAAGCGAGTACTGGAATGCAGCTAAGCCCCCGAGTGTGAGGTTTGCTCATCACTCGGTAGTATTTTTGGAACTTAGGCGAGTACTGGACTGCAGCTAAGCCCCTGAGTGTGAGGTTTGCTCATCACTCGGTAGGATTTTTGAAACTTAGGCGAGTACTGGACTGCATCTAAGCCCCCAAGTGTGAGGTTTGCTCATCGCTCGGTAGGATTTTTTAAAACTTAGGCGAAATGGGTTCATAGTTAAGCCTCCGAGTGAGAGGCTTGCTCATCACTCAGTAGGATTTTTGAAACTTAGGTGAGTACTGGACTGTAGTTAAGCCCCCAAGTGAGAGGCTTGCTCATCACTCGGTAGGATTTTTGAAACTTAGGCGAGTACCGGACTGCAGCTAAGCCCCCGAGTGAGAGGCTTTCTCATCACTCGGTAGGATTTTTTAAACTTAGGCGAGTACTGGACTGCAGCTAAGCCCCCAAGTGAGAGGCTTTCTCATCACTCGGTAGGATTTTTTAAACTTAGGCGAGTACTGGACTGCAGCTAAGCCCCCGAGTGAGAGGCTTGCTCATCACTCGGTAGGATTTTTAAAACTTAGGCGAGTACTGGACTACAGCTAAGCCCCCGAGTGAGAGGCTTGCTCATCACTCGGTAGGATTTTTAAAACTTAGGCGAGTACTGGACTGTAGCTAAGCCCCCGAGTGAGAGGCTTGCTCATCACTCGGTAGGATTTTTTTAAAACTTAGGCAAAACAGATTCGCAGCTAAGCCCCCGAGTGAGAGGCTTGTCCAATACTCAGTAGGATTTTTTAAACTTAGGCGAAATGGATTCGCAGCTAAGCCACCCACTGGGGCATTTCAGAAACAAACATAAACAATCAACAATCTTTTTAGAAGACTGTAAAACTCTTGTCTTTGATAAACAAACTATAAAGGTCTTATTACATCTCAACAGACTGAGTGCTTAAGTATAAAAGGGGCGGAGCAGCTCCGCATTCCAGGCACGCGGCTCATCTTTCTTGTGCTCGACGTCGTAGAGGTGGTATGCTCCATTGTGGAGTACTCTGGTGACCATGAAGGGGCCTGCCCAAGAGGGAGCAAGCTTGTGTGGTTTCTGCTGATCCACTAGGAGAACTAAGTCTCCCTCTTTAAATGCTCGACCCCTCATGTTCCTGGAATGGAATCGACGCAGGTCTTGCTGATAGATGGTTGATCGGATCAAGGCCAACTCTCTTTCTTCTTCCAGGAGGTCAACTGCATCCTGCCTTGCTTGTTCTGCTTCTTCCTCTGCGAACAGCTCGACTCGGCTCCATAAACCAAGAAAAATGGGGTTCTGCCAGTCGACCGATTGGGAGTCGTCCTCAATCCCGTAATACTGATGGAAGTTCATCGACCCAGGCTCCTGCTGCATGTTTGAGGTCGCGCATAGGTCGGGGTTTCAGTCCTTTGAGAATCAATCCATTTGCTCCTTCAGCTTGCCCATTCGACTGGGGGTGGGCGACTGAGGCATAGTCGACTCGAGTACCTTGTGAAGCACAGAAAGTCCTGAACTCATCAGAATCAAAGTTTGACCCGTTGTCAGTGATGATGCTGTGTGGAACACCATATCTGAATGTTATCTTTCTGATGAAGCTGACAGCAGACAGCAGTACTGGCATCAAGGTTCTTGACAGGCTTGGCTTCAATCCACTTGGTGAACTTGTCGACTGCTACAAGAACATGAGTGAATCCACTCCTACCAGTCCTCAAAGGTCCAACCATATCCAACCCCCAAACAACAAAAGGCCAGACGAGTGTAATGGTCTTCAGGGCTGACGCGTGCTTGTTATACATGTTGGAGTAAAACTGGCAACCTTCACATTTGTCGACTATTTCTTGTGCCATCTCATTTGCCCGAGGCCAGTAAAATCCCGCACGGTATGCTTTGGCCACAATGGTCCGAGAGGACACATGGTGACCACAGGTCCCCGAGTGGATATCATTGAGGACCACTCGACCTTCTTTAGGTGTTATGCATTTCTGGCAAACTCCAGTCACACTTTCTCTGAACAACTGTCCTCTTATCACAGTAAAGGCCTTAGATCGACAGACGATCTGTCGAGCCTCTTCTTCATCTTCTGGGAGTTCTCTTCTAAGAATGTATGCGATATATGGTACTGTCCAATCGGGGGTGATTACCAAAACCTCTATGATCAAGTTGACCACGGCTGGAATCTCGATTTCAGTCGGATCGGTGGCAATCTTTGGCTGTGGGGGCTCTTCAGTGAAGGGATCTTCTTGAATTGAAGGGGTATGAATATGCTCCAGGAACACATTACTGGGAATGGCTTATCTCTTGGAGCCTATCTTTGCCAGATCATCGGCTGCTTGATTTTTTAGTCAAGGGATGTGATGGAGCTCTAACCCCTCGAACCTCTTTTCTAACTTTCTTACTGCATTGCAATAACCAGTCATGGCTGGGCTTCTAACATCCCACTCCTTCATCACCTGACTGGCCACTAAATCCGGGTCGCCATAGACCATGAGGCGACAGACACCGAGTGAAATGGCCATACGCAACCCATACAGAAGTGCCTCGTATTCAGCCTCATTGTTGGAGGAGTTAAAGTGAATCTGGAGAACATAATTGAGTTTGTCACCACGGGGGGAGACCAAAACCACTCTAGCACCGGAACCATTCAGCATCTTGGACCCATCAAAGAACATGGTCCAATGCTCCGAGTGAAGCTATGCCGAAAGTTGTTGTTCGATCCACTCGGCGAGGAAATCAGCTATTGCTTGAAACTTAATAGCCTTCTTTGCTTCAAACTTGATATCCAGGGGAAGGAGTTCAATCGCCCACTTTGCCACTCAACCAGTTGCATCTTTGTTGTTCAAAATCTCCGATAATGGAGCGTCACTGATGACTATAACGGAATGATTAGAGAAATAGTGTGCAACCTTCTTTGTGGTCATGTAAATTCCATAAACAAGCTTATGATAATGGGGATATCTTTGCTTTGATGGAGTTAGAACTTCAGAAATGTAATATACTAGGCGCTGAAATTTATAAGTTTTTCCTTCTTCTTCCCGCTCGACCGTGAGTACTGTACTGACAACTTGTCCAGTGGCTGCAATGTAAAGCAGTGAAGGCTCTTTGCTGATTGGTGCAGCAAGCACCGGTTGGGTGGAAAGCAGGGCTTTGAGCTCTACAAATGCTGCATCAGCTTCGGGAGTCCACTCGAACTTATCAGACTTCTTCATCAGTCGGTAAAGAGGCAGTGCCTTTTCACCGAGACGAGAAATGAATCGACTCAAGGCGGCCAAACAACCGGTAAGCTTCTGGACATCGTGCACACACACAGGGTGTTTCATCCCAAGAATGGCACCAGCTTTCTCTGGGTTAGCGTCGATTCCTCATTCAGAAATGAGAAAACTGACTAAGTTTCTACCAGGAACTCCAAATGTGCACTTTGATGGATTAAGCTTGATATCATACCTTATGAGGTTGGCAAAGGTTTCGGCAAGGTCAGCCAGCAGGTCGGAACCTTTACGTGACTTGACTACAATGTCATCCATGCATGCTTCTACATTCCGATTGATTTGAGTGAGCAGATACTTCTGGATCATCCTCATGAATGTGGCTCCGGCGTTCTTCAGGCCGAATGGCATAGTGACATAACAAAAACATCTGAATGGAGTGATGAAAGCCGTTTTTATCTCATCGGGTCCATACAGTCGGATCTGATGGTACCCGGAATAGGAGTCCAAGAAGGACAAACGCTCGCACCCCGCAGTTGAGTCGACAATTTGGTCGATGCGGGGAAGAGGAAAATGATCTTTCGAGCAGGCCCGATTGATATGCTTGAAGTCAATGCACATGCGAAGTGAATCATCCTTCTTGGGGACCATGACAACATTGGCGAGCCACTCAGAGTGGTAAATCTCTCGGATGAACTTAGCTGCCAGGAGCCGAGCTACCTCCTCGCAAATTGCTTTTCTCTTCTGGACGGCGGACCATTGGAGATGTTCCTTGACTGGTTTTACTTTCGGGTCGACTCACAAACGATGCTCAACCAGTCCCCAGGGTACACCCAGCATGTCAGAAGGTTTCCATGCAAAGATGTCCCAGTTCTCATGGAGGAACTGGATGAGCACTTCTTCCTATTTACTGTTGAGTGTCGACGAGATATGGGTCAGAGCAGCATTGGGATCGGTCGGGTGAATATGAATCGGCTTCATTTCCCCTGACGACTGAAATGTAGAGTATGTGGCATGCTTCTTGGTTCGCAGCAAATCACTCGGATCTACATTTTTTTGATACTCTTGCAGTTCTACTACTGCCATCTGCGCATCGACAATTTTTGAGCCCTTCTGGAAGCACTCTTCTGCCTTCTACCAATTGCAAGTGACAGTGATTACTCCTCTAGGGCCATGCATCTTTAATTTGAGATACACGTAACATGATCGAGCCATAAATCATCCATAAGCGGGTCTCCCCAGAATGGCATGGTAAGCACTCTTGAAATCCACTACTTCAAACATCAACTTTTCCTTGCGGTAATTCTTAGAATCACCGAAAACCACATCAAGGGCGATCTGGCCGAGTGACTGAGCCTTCTTGCCAGGTATAACACCGTGGAAACTCATGTTGCTTTCACTAAGCTTGGACATCGGAATGCCCATTCCCTTCAAGGTTTCAGCATAAAGGATATTCATGCCACTGCCACCATCCATCAACACTTTAGTCAGTCGAGTGCCTTCGACTATTGGGTCGACCACCAGTGCTTGCCTCCCAGGGGTGGCTATATGCGCTGGGTGGTTCGATTGGTCGAACGTGATGGCCGTCTGGGACCACTTCAAATAACTGGGTGTTGCCGGAGCAACCATGTTCACCTCTCTGTTAATAACCTTCAATCGACTTTTGCTTTCAACATCAGCAAAAATCATCAGCGTGGAATTGACATTGGGAAAACCATCATCATCTTCTTCCCTATCCTCACCTCCGTCCGACTCCTTTTCCTTTTCCTTGGGTTGTTTCTCTCGGAACTACTGGATTAGGAAACGACACTGTCGAGTGGTGTGTTTAGGGTAAATGATGTTCCCTTCTTCATCTTTTTTGGTATGAATATGGCATGGTAAATCCAACACATCATTCCCATCTTTATCCTTAACTTTTTTGGGAGTCCAAGGACCTTTAGGCTTTCCTTTGAACTTTCCTTGGGTAACACCTAAAGCTTCACCAGGAGCGGCTGGTTCAGCTTTTCGCTTCTGTTTCCGACTGGAATTCCCTCCTCTGGTTTCTTGGGCGACTGTTTTGTGTTTGCCACTCCAGAGTCGGTCTTCCTCCTCACCATCGGCATATTTGGTGGCAATCTCTATCATCCGAGTCAGAGTCATATCTCCTGTCCGACCGAATTTCAGGTTCAACTCCCGATATTTAACGCCTTCCTTGAAGGCACAAATTGCTTGGTGATCTGACACATTCTCCACTGTATGGTGTAACGTGATCCATCTCTGGATATAATCCCTCAAGGTTTCATTTGGTTTCTAAACACAACACTGCAATTCTGTCAACCCTGCCGGCCTTTAGCAAGTGCCTTCAAAGGTTCTAACAAACACTCGAGCAAGTTCCTCCCAACTATATATGCCGCCAGGAGCCAACTGGTTCAACCATGCTCTAGCTGATCCCTCCAACATCAAGGGGAGGTGCTTCATGGCCACATCGTCATTACCACCACCAATCTACACAGCTACTCGGTAATCCTCAAGCCAAGTGTCTGGCTTGGACTCGCTGGTGAACTTGCTGACTCCAGTCGCCAACCTGAAGTTGGGAGGAATCACTGCTGCTCTGATGGCTCTGCTGAAACACTCGGGTCCTGAAACGTGCACCCTGCTTCCAGTTGGATGATCTCTATCGTGGCCTTCTCTGTGAGCTCTGTTCCTATCAACCAGACCTTGAACGAGGATAGTCCTTGCATCAAAGCCTGGCTCTCTGGGGTCGACAGGAATTCTTCGTTCGCTGCTGTGGGGGCGCCTGTCATCTTGCCGCCGAGGCACGTATGACCCACTCCCGAGTCTAGAGGGGGGGTGATTAGACTACTTGATCAAATAAAAACTTAACTTTTTCCCAATTTTAGTTCTTGGCAGATTTTAGCTAATTTAGGACAAGTCAAGCAATCATCACATGATTCAAGCAAGCATGCAAAGAGTATATAGGCAGCGGAAAGTAAAGTATGCAACTTGCAAGAATGTAAAGGGAAGGGTTTGGAGAATTCAAACGCTATTGGAGACACAGATGTTTTTCCCGTGGTTCGGATAGGTGGTGCTATCCTACATCCACGTTGATGGAGACTTCAACCCACGAAGGGTAACGGTTGCGCGAGTCCACATAGGGCTCCACCCAAGGGCAACGGTTGCGCGAGTCCACACAGGGCTCCACCCACGAAGGGTCCACGAAGAAGCAACCACCCACAAAGGGTCCACGAAGAAGCAACCTTGTCTATCCCACCATGGAAATCGCCCACACAGGACTTGCCTCACTAGCGCTAGATCTTCACGAAGTAGGCGATCTCCTTGCCCTTACAAACTCCTTGGTTCAACTCCACAATCTTGTCGGAGGCTCCCAAGTGACACCTAGCCAATCTAGGAGACACCACTCTCCAAGAAGTAACAAATGGTGTGTAGGTAATGAACTCCTTGCTCTTGTGCTTCAAATGATAGTCTCCCCAACACTCAACTCTCTCTCATAGGATTTGGATTTGGTGGAAAGAAGGTTTGAGTGGAAAGCAACTTGGGAAGGCTAGAGATCAAGATTCATATGGTAGGAATGGAATGTCTTGGTCTCAACACATGAGTAGGTGGTTCTTTCTCAGAACATATGAGTTGGAATGATGTGTGTGTTCTGATGGCTCTCTCATCGAATGAGGAGGAGGTGGAGGGGTATATATAGCCTCCACACAAAATCCAACCGTTACACAGTTTTCCAATCTCGGTGGGACCAAATCAATAAGCTCGGTCGGACCGAAAATGTAAACCTAGTGACCGTTAGTGATTTCGGTGGGACTAATATGCAACTCGGTAGGACCGATATGGTTAGGGTTTGGGCATAACGTAATCTCGGTGAGACCGATTACACAAACTCGGTGAGACCGAATTTGGTAATTAGCTAACCAGAGAGTTGGTCAGGCAAACTCGGTGGGACCAATTTTCTCTTTCGGTGAGACCGAAAAGTTACAAAGGGGAAACACTGAGTTTACATTGCAATCTCGGTGGGACCGATTCGCTCTTTCGGTGGGACCGAAAAGTTACGAAAGGGAAACAGAGAGTTTGCAACCCCATCTCGGTGAGACCGAGATCCCTATCGGTAGGACCGAATTGCTAGGGTTTGGCAGTGGCTAATGACAAGTGAAACTCGGTGGCGCCGGATAGGAAGAATCGGTAGGACCGAGTTTGGCTTAGGGTTTAGGTCATATGTGGATATGGGAAAGTAGTTGAGGATTTTGGAGCATATCACTAAGCACATGAAGCAAGAGGCTCATTAAGCAACACCTCATCCCTCCTTGATAGTATTGGCTTTTCCTAAAGACTCAATGTGATCTTGGATCACTAAAATATAAAATGAAGAGTCTTGAGCTATTGAGCTTGAGCCAATCCTTTGTCCTTAGCATTTTGAGGGTTCAACTTTCACATCCATGCCATGCCAATCATTGAGCTTTCCTGAAATAATCATCTTGGAATAGCATTAGCTCAATGAGCTATATGTTGTTATGAATTACCAAAACCACCTAGGGATAGTTGCACTTTCAATCTCCCCCCTTTTGGTAATTGATGAAAACATATAGATCAAAGCTTCGACAAAAGATAATAATCATGAAATATATCGTCGCTTTGAGAAGTATGTGATAAGTAAGAGCTCCCCCTAAATTTGTGCATATTTAAAATTTGCTTTGGACTGCAAATGCACAAAGAGTTAGAGTCATGGGTTACTCTTCGATGTCACATACATCTTGGTGGAGCGCTCAAAATGATAAGAATGAAATACATGCACTCATCACCAAGAAAAGTGAATGATCACATAAGATAGATAAGATAATAGCATTAAGTGTAGCTTATGATCAAACACATGATCATCAATGTCTCACAAATAATGACGTAGTATCTCAAGCACTCAAAAGCAAACAAGTTCGAAAAAACCACCAAATAAAGCAAGAGAGAAAAGCAACACTCTCTCTCTCGAAGCCTATGATCTATACATCTTCTCCCCCTTTGGCAACAAGTTACCAAAAAGTTCCTAGAAAATGCATAGCACTAGATCGACACTCAGGCTTGATCTTCAGGTGGTGGTGGAGTCCGGATCACTCCAAGGACGAAGGCTTCGGTAGATGCTGAAGTAGACGCTGGAGTTGGAGCTGAAGTAGATGCTGGAGTTGGTGGAACTGAGGTTGTGGCTGGTGCTGAGGTGGTGGCTCTTGTGTCAGCAACTGGTACGGCAGATGACCTCGGGCCTCTTGGCACTCTGGCAAAGGCATGAGTAGTAGTCCTGCCTCTCCTCTCCTGCATGTCCTCCTGGAGCTACTCCACTGCAGACTGAACTTCCGTTACTTTGACATCCAAGTCATAGAACTTCTGTTCCATGATTCTCTCTAGGCTCTGCTGATTCTGAGTGACGGTGGCCAGACTTTGCTCAATCCTCAGCGTGGATGCAATCAAGTAACCAAGCTGCTCTTGTTTGGTCTTCAAGAAGTATTCAGATGCCTCCTCTTGAGTAGGCATCTTGGCAGCTTTCTCCTTCCTCGCCTTCTCCTTCTTTGCATATGCTTGTGCAGACGATGGCTCGTTCTCAGTCATCACAACTTCATTGTTCTCAAAATCTAGACGGATGGGCAAATGTTCCTTGTCCAATAGATATATGTCCAATCAATCCATCTCATGTCACAGACAATTGGCTTCTTATCTTGCAGCACTGTCTCATAAAAATCCTGCTGCTCCTTGGTGTGAAACCTGTAGTCCACGGCAGTCCTTCTTCTTGAAGCATATGGGTCTGCTTCTCTCCACTTTCTCAGCCCTGAATCTCTCCTGAGCTTCATGTCCTCAGCCATAGGATGAGCATCGTTGTGGTCTGGGATCTTGGGCTTTAGCTTCCTTAGGACATTTTCTTCCTCTTCTTCAGCAACAGTCTCAGGCACTGGGGCCTTGTTCTTTTCAGCTGCAGGAATGCTCCTTGTATTTCTCTTAGGCTTTGTCTTGGAGGTAGCTTTGGGCTTAGATGCAGTAGCCCCTGACCTTATGGCATCACCCATCAGCTTGGGTGCCTTGGGTGCTGGTGCAGCTACCTCTTCTTCCTCTTCCATGATGGAAGCTTTGCCAAGCACTCTAGCCACAGTCTTCTTCACCCTTTCCTTTCTTTTCTTGCCCTCAGCTGCAACTGGCTCTTGAGGAGTGGGCTTCTTAGTTGAGGCTCTTGCCTTTGACATGGGCTGCCTGCCTGCTGGCCTTTTGATTTTCAGACCTGGCTTAGTGCCTTGAGCTGGCTCAACTCTCTTGGAAGTGGCCTCTTCCTCTGCCACATAGTCCTCATCTTCGGAATCTGAAGTCCTCTTCTTCCTTTGTCTCGTGGCAGCCTTTGGCAAATTGCTAGGAGTGCTCCTGCTGCCTTCATCAGATGAACTGGAGGGACTAGTGCCCTCACTCATCACCATTTGCTGCTCTAACAGATTCTGGCTATCACTTTGATCAGACATGCTGCAAACTGACTGCTGACCCTGTGAATAGTTTATAGAAGAGATAGAGTGGATGAGCATCACAAAATGCAGAGATTTTTGCAAAAAGAATGATCCAAAAACTTAGTTTTAGTTTCCCACTGAAATCATCTCGGATCTACCGATTTTCAAACTCGGTGATACCGAAGCAGTTTTGGAACCTAAACTAGTGAACTCGGTAGGACCGAGTCACAGTTCGGTGGCACCGAGACTGCTAGGGTTTCACTGAGTTCAAAAATTGGTCACACCGATAAGTAATTCTCTGTCAGACCGAGTCTCACTTGTGCAATGGCATAAGCCAAACGGTGGGACCGAGTTTTTCAACTCGGTGGGTCTGAGATAGTTTCGACGGAAACCTAAACCTAGAATTTTTGAATCAAACCTAATCTATGAGCGTTTTGACTGGATAGAAGTTTATCAAACGTGGCTAGAATCAATATGATCACAATGTGCTAGGAATCAGATTGAGGAATAGCACAAAGATCAAGTCCATACCCTAGTTCGGCGGGGACTTCCTACGGCGGCAACGGCGGGGCAGAATTCCCGTTGACGGCGACGGAGACCAGCGACTGGAGGCGGATGGCGGCGAGAAGACGATCCGGAGACCACGAGGGCAGAGCAGGCTATCGCGCGGGCGAAGGGGTTCGGAGAAATTTCCAAATTTTGCCCGTGACTATATATAGCCCGACCCTGTTGGTGTGACCGAGTGGAACGACTCGGTGGCACCGAGATTCATAACTGCGTGCAGTTACTGAAACTCGGTGTGACCGAAAGGTTCAAATCGGTTGCACCGAGATCGAAAACCTAGATCAACTTAATGATCTTGGTAGGACCGAAAGTGGAGTATCGGTCAGACCGAGAATCATAAAGAGGTTTTGGAAGTTTAAGTCTATGACGAATCGGGGACTCCGAGCGCTCCTCACATAGAGTGGTTCGAATCTGACTTGATCAAATTTTGTGATGCAGCATGAATAGAGTTTGAGACGAGAAAAGCATAGATAGCTAGAGGAGGTTCTTAGGCATTCTTGTCCATCCACTTGGCAAAAAGAAATAAAGCCGAACAATCAAAACAACAAGTGGATGTCCTCGAATGAGTAAAATATGCAACCAGCATGCTCACACAATAAGATGGCAAATGAAATATGTGACAAGGCATGCACAACCAATTCTAGCATCTATCAAGCAATTTGCGATGACTAGGTCATCTATATATGAGTATATTGACTTAGGAGTCAAGTGAGATCACTTGATCATAGGTCATACTCATCGTTTAAGCTCAAGTGGGGTTACCACTTTTACATAAAGCATTGTTGTGTTCACATCTTTAGAGTTGCTTTAGCTCAAGTCTTAGAGTAAAGCTCCCCCTAGATGTGATATCCCCCCTAAGAGGGATGAACTAACCTTGGGTTTTGTCGATGATGACTTCATGTAGATATTGAAGATGTGGATGCTCAATGTTGATGTAGATCTCTTGGAGCTATCCATTTGAGTGAATTGCACTTTCAATACCTACATGGGTTAGTCCCACAAGGAACAAACAAGGATATCCATAGACATAGAGTGATGCACACAAAATATGATGTCCATGAAAACTTTTAGGTTATCTTATCCCTTGTCTTACCAACAAGAGGGTTTGTGACTCCTTAAACTAGTGCAAGATGTGAAAGTTGATTGCACTTGTTCTTGCCAAAATGATAAGAGTGAAGTATGTTGGTGGAGTCACCCTCAAGAACTCTCTAGTTCTTCTTCTTTTGGATCCACATCATCTTGATGGGAATCCTTGGAGTTGTAGTCGTACTTGATGAAGTGGATCTTGAAGTAGTCTTGGGAATCCACTTGACTAAGGTCTTCGGAGCTTCTTCAAATGCATCAATTTCCTCTTGAAGCTTGTCCTTTCCTTTTTGCTTGTAGTCTTGTGGTGGAAGATCATCTTGAGCTTGTGTCCCCTTAAAAGAAGCATACTTCTCTTGTTGAGGGACAAACTTTGTCTTGGGGTATTGATCTTCTTCCCACTCAACTCCATTGGCATTGAACTTTCATTCAAAACCAACACCTTGATTCTTCCGGTGCATTCCTTGCTTGCGCACAATTTCCTCGAATTGCTTGCTCCCGGCAAGGCTTTTGTACACTCCTTTCTCTATAATTCCCTTCAATAAACTATTTTCTTGCTCAAGTGTAACTTGGCTAAGAGAATCATTAGTGGAATCAAGATAACTACTAGAAGCAACAATATTGGATTTAACATGATCATTGTTACTGCTAGAGGAAGAATCTTTCTTGTTACTAGACTTGACTTGAGGCATGTAAGTGGATAAGAGTAAACGCTTGGCAATGTAAGAAGAACTTTTCTTGCGGAAATCATCATTGATTGCTTTTAAGAACTCATGCTCTTGCTCAAGATTGAGCTTTTCAAAGCGTAATTTCTCATGAGCTCTTAAAAGTTCTCGATGATCTTCGAAGATGGTTTCATGAGCTAACTTAAGAGTGTTTAGTTCTTTAGTTAGGGCCTCAATATTCTCCTTATCATTGTCATTCGTTTTATCTTGATTAGCATGTTTAATTGACATTTCATCATAGTATTCATCACTAGAGTTGTCAACAAGAAAATCATCACCTAACAAGTCATCTTCATCACTATTGAAATCAACATACTCGGGGTGTGTTACCTTACGACCTTTGGCCATGAAGCATCTTCCAATTCCTTCATTTGGTGAGTCAGATATGTCGTAGGAGTTGGTTGACACAAGTGCTAGACCGGCAACACCTTCATCTTGAGTATCTTCAGAGTCGGAGTGATAGCTTCTCTCGGAGTGGCTGTCGGAGTCGGAGCCGGATACCCATTCACCAATATGAGCTTGATGTCTTCGTCTTGTGTAGCTCCTTGATGATTTTTCCTTCCTTTCCGAATCCTTGCTTCTCCGTGAGTATCTTCGTTCATAACAATCATCTCTACTCCTTCTCTCTCTTGGTGGTGATCCTTTGCTTCTTCTTTTTGGAGAATCTTCTCTTCTCTTGTAGGGAGCCGTACACTCATTGGAATAGTGTCCGGGTCTTCCACAATTGTAGCAGTTTCGCTCTCGACTAGAAGATCTTTTGTCATTGTAGGACCTTGACTTGGAGCTTCTATCTTTGCTTCTACTCTTGTAGAACTTGTTGAAGTTCTTCACCATTAAGCTCAATTCTTCATTGAAGTCTTGTTTCTCACTTGATGATGTAGGGGCTTCACATGAGGCTTTATAGGCACCACTTGATTTGTTGTGAAGTTCCTCTTTATCCTTAAGTGACATCTCATGAGCAACAATTCTTCCAATCACCTCCGTTGGCTTGAGATCTTTGTAATTTGGCATCATTTGGATCAATGTGCACACGGTATCATATTTTCCATCCAAGGCTCTTAGAATCTTCTTGATGATGAATCTATCGGTCATCTCTTCACTTCCTAGGCCGGCAATCTCATTTGTGATGAGAGCAAGCCTAGAGTACATATCAGCGACACCTTCACCATCCTTCATCTTGAACTTGTCAAGTTGGCTTTGAAGCACATCCAACCTGGATTCCTTGACGGAGTCGGTACCTTCGTGCATATCAATCAAAGTGTCCCAAATTTCCTTTGCATTCTCAAGGCGGCTGATTTTGTTGAATTCTTCGGGGCACAATCCGTTGAAGAGAATATCACAAGCTTGAGCATTGTATTGCAACATCTTCAACTCATCCGCGGTAGCTTCACGGTTTGGTTCTCTCCCATCAAAGAAGTCACCTTGCAAACCAACACGCACAATAGCCCAAACGGCAGGGTTATGTCCAAGAATATGCATTTTCATTTTATGCTTCCAACTAGCAAAATTAGTACCATCAAAGTAAGGACCTCTACGGTGATAATTTCCCTCGCTAGACGCCATACTCTCCTAGGTTGTGAAACCAAGGCTATGACCACCAAAAGCTATGGAGATCAAGCAAATGGAGACCAAAGCTCTGATACCACTTGTAGGATCGAAAGTATGTCTAGAGGGGGGGTGATTAGACTACTTGACCAAATAAAAACTTAACCTTTTCCCAATTTTAGTTCTTGGCAGATTTTAGCTAATTTAGGACAAGTCAAGCAATCATCACATGATTCAAGCAAGCATGCAAAGAGTATATAGGCAGCGGAAAGTAAAGCATGCAACTTGCAAGAATGTAAAGGGAAGGGTTTGGAGAATTCAAACACTATTGGAGACACGGATGTTTTTCCCGTGGTTCGGATAGGTGGTGCTATCCTACATCCACGTTGATGGAGACTTCAACCCACGAAGGGTAACGGTTGCGCGAGTCCACATAGGGCTCCACCCAAGGGCAACGGTTGCGCGAGTCCACACAGGGCTCCACCCATGAAGGGTCCACGAAGAAGCAACCACCCACAAAGGGTCCACGAAGAAGCAACCTTGTCTATCCCACCATGGCCATCGCCCACACAGGACTTGCCTCACTAGCGGTAGATCTTCACAAAGTAGGTGATCTCCTTGCCCTTACAAACTCCTTGGTTCAACTCCACAATCTTGTCGGAGGCTCCCAAGTGACACCTAGCCAATCTAGGAGACACCACTCTCCAAGAAGTAAAAAATGGTGTGTAGGTAATGAACTCCTTGCTCTTGTGCTTCAAATGATAGTCTCCCCAACACTCAACTCTCTCTCATAGGATTTGGATTTGGTGGAAAGAAGGTTTGAGTGGAAAGCAACTTGGGAAGGCTAGAGATCAAGATTCATATGGTAGGAATGGAATGTCTTGGTCTCAACACATGAGTAGGTGGTTCTTTCTCAGAACATATGAGTTGGAATGATGTGTGTGTTCTGATGGCTCTCTCATCGAATGAGGAGGAGGTGGAGGGGTATATATAGCCTCCACACAAAATTCAACCGTTACACAGTTTTCCAATCTCGGTGGGACCGAATCAATAAGCTCGGTCGGACCGAAAATGTAAACCTAGTGACCGTTAGTGATTTCGGTGGGACTGATATGCAACTCGGTAGGACCGATATGGTTAGGGTTTGGGCATAACGTAATCTCGGTGAGACCGATTACACAAACTCGGTGAGACCGAATTTGGTAATTAGCTAACCAGAGAGTTGGTCAGGCAAACTCGGTGGGACCGATTTGCTCTTTCGGTGAGACCGAGTGGAACTCGGTGAGACCGAAAAGTTACAAAGGGGAAACACTGAGTTTACATTGCAATCTCGATGGGACCGATTCGCTCTTTCGGTGGGACCGAAAAGTTACGAAAGGGAAACAGAGAGTTTGCAACCCCATCTCGGTGAGACCGAGATCCCTATCGGTAGGACCGAATTGCTAGGGTTTGGCAGTGGCTAATGACAAGTGAAACTTGGTGGCGCCGGATAGGAAGAATCGGTAGGACCGAGTTTGGCTTAGGGTTTAGGTCATATGTGGATATGGGAAAGTAGTTGAGGATTTTGGAGCATATCACTAAGCACATGAAGCAAGAGGCTCATTAAGCAACACCTCATCCCTCCTTGATAGTATTGGCTTTTCCTAAAGACTCAATGTGATCTTGGATCACTAAAATATAAAATGAAGAGTCTTGAGCTACTGAGCTTGAGCCAATCCTTTGTCCTTAGCATTTTGAGGGTTCCACTTTCACATCCATGCCATGCCAATCATTGAGCTTTCCTGAAATAATCATCTTGGAATAGCATTAGCTCAATGAGCTATATGTTGTTATGAATTACCAAAACCACCTAGGGATAGTTGCACTTTCAGCGCCTCCTCCAAGGCCTGAGCCTCGGGGGTTTCTCCAATGATAGGAGTGTGAAGTGCAACCATATTGCGGCGGCGAAGATCTTCCCTCCACTGTGAAGAGAGGGAGTTCAGGGTGGTACTCCTCGTGGACATGTGATGGATCGCCGATGCCATCGCCACCGTCTTCACGGGTGAAGCCAAGAGGGCTGCGTGGTCCATTGACCATCAAGACTTTCGCCGCGGGGTCTCTGTTGTCGCACTCGGATGTTGTCTTGATGGAGCCAGTCGAACAGGCCGTAGAGAGTTTCGTCAGGCTCGATTGCCGCGATTTGTGGGGTGGCCGATTGGCGGGCCACCGCATGCCGCACCCACCGCTAAAGCCGCGACCGACCGGATCGCTAGCGCCGGCGAACAATGGGAACTGAGGATGCCGTAGGAGCCGACCGATACTGAGTCGACGACTGTTGAAGAAGGACACCACGGACGCAGGCACGGAAGTGCGTCGCCCCGCGGACGGGGAGCGCCTCGACGTCGAGTGGAGCCTCGGGGAGCCAAGCGGAGTCGTCGGAATGAAGACGAGTGCGCCGAGACGGATCTCGCGGCCTTCAGCCAATCATCCGCCGGAAACCATGATGATGAGAATCGGAAGAATCGCAACTTCTCCAATAAACTGCTAAGACACCTGCCCCACGGTGGGCGCCAACTGTCATGGTTCTAAGACTAACAGTAGAATGGGGGGTAGGTATGAGGAGGAAAGATCCTAGCTATGGAGTAGTTGTACACACGAGTTTTATGAGTTCAAGCCCTTCTCGGAAGAAGTAACAGCCCTACGTCTCGGTGCCCGGAGGCGGTCGACTGGATTATATGTGTGTGAGAGTTTACAAAAGATGCGAACCCTTGTGCCTGTGGAGGGGGGTGGCTTATATAGAGTGCGCCAGGACCCCAGCCGGCCCATGTTACAAAGGGTTTAAGGTACATTAAAGGGGAGACGTTACTGGTAACGCTGGTAAATAAAGAGACATAATGACCATTAAAGCTATGAGGTGATGTCCAACCGTTGTAGTCCGGAGCGACCTTAGACCTTCTGGTGGTCGAGTGACAGTCTCAGCGGTCGAGTTACTTCAAGTCTTCCGAGTGGAAGTCCTCATGGTCGAGTGGATGATGAATCCTCTTCGAATGCTTCTGGTTTTAGGGTGACGTCTTAGGGGAGGGTGTCTAGGTCAGGCCTATGATCCTATCCTAGGTACATATCTTCATCAGTCTTCGTCCCAGAAGACTCCGATCCCGCAGTCTTCTTCCCACGAGACTCCGGAGGCTAGTGGCCCTACTGATGGTAGCGAGGACACCTTTCCTGATGATAGCTACAACGACGACGAGCTGGTTGAGAAGGGCAAGAAGGTCTACAAGCGTGGCTGTACAAAGCTCCCGCCCGTGCCGACGACCCCTGACCAGAGGTGGTTGATTGCGCCTAACGGGTTGAAGTAAGTGCATATACTATTTTTTAACCTTTTGCCTTCATGTTCTGTCAAATTAATATCTAATGTGTTGGCCTTGTCATACGGCAGGGGCTGGGTGCACACCTGTGGTGTCCACAGGCCCAACCAGGTCCTTGGTGTGCTTTGCCGGCAGCACTTCCCTGGGTGGGTCATGTTGCCCGGTGAGGGTCAGGTTCCACAGCTAGCACTGAGCTGGGAGCTGTACTTGGTTGCCCCGGCCCGGCCGGAGGAGATGGTCGCCGGTGTCTTGTGCGAGATGGTGGCTGACATTGTGTTCCGTCGGTTTTGGGTAATTTCTCCTTTATAGAATTAAAAGTCAACACTACCTAGTGATTGTATTAATTAAACAATGTTGTCTTGTTTGATTGCAGACCTTCTACAAGGTTTCAGAGGGAGAGCAGGAGGCCGCGTGTATGGTTGTCGAAACCGAGTGCAAGCGCCTACTTCAGAACTTATGGCACGAGGCTCGGGTGCAGGCCATTTGAGACTACTACGCCTCGAAGGGTATTAGGAGGGCCAAGTCGAAGTGTCGCGGAAAGTTTCTGAGTAAGGAGAAGTACATGCAGGTAATTACCTATTCTTAAGGCCTTGAACTTAGTTTTCTTGATTTGATTCGTAGACGTAGCGCTGAAATTTCTCTTGACTAACTTAGGTGCCCCCGAGATGGTGTGTGGATAAGATGGACTGCTGGGAGGCATTGGTGGATGCCTGGTGCTCTCCCGAATGGCTAGTAGAACACCATAAGGCCAAGGATAAGCTCGACCAAATGGAAGGTGTGCCACACCATCAAGGGAGCTCCAACCTGTTTGAGTACGGGGATAACTAGGTATGTGGTTTGCTACATGATTCATGCAATTTCATTCTTCATGCTAGAATTTATCCCTTCCAAAATGACTTAATATGCTTAGTTAGTTAAAAAAGGCATAACTACCTTGGATAGTTCATTTATGACATATTTAGCTCTAAAATGACATAATTACCTTAGATAGCACTATAAAATGACTTAATATGCTTTAGTTAGTTAAAAATGGCATAACTACCTTCGATAGCTCAATAATGACCTAAACTAATCTTAGCTAGTTCATTCATGGCATAATTAGCTCTAAAATGACATAATACCCTTAGATAGCGCTATAAAATGACTTAATATGCTTTAGTTAGTTAAAAATGGCATAACTAGCTTCAATAACTCAATAATGACCTAAACTAATCTTAGCTAGTTCATTCATGACATAATTAGCTCTAAAATGACATAATAATCTTAGATAGCTCTATAGAATGCCTAAATATGCTATAGTTAGCTAAAAATGGCATAACTACCTTGGATAGCTCAATAATGACATAATTAGCATACTTTGGTCAAAATGGCATAATAATCTTTGTTACCTCAAAAATGACCTAAACTTAGCTTATTTTCCTCGAAAATGACATAATACCTTTCTTAGCTCCAAAATGACCTACTTACATAGAAATATCATTCTTCATGCTAGCTTGAGCCCTTAACTAATATTTTGTTCCTCTCTCTCAGGCGCACCACCACTAGAAGCCTGTGCCAAATCTGTTCGACCTCTATGGCATGGCCCGTATGGCCTCGTACAAGAAGGCTAAGCCATTCACGAAGTCTGACCTAGATCATCCAGAGAGCTTCACCAACATCTCCTCCCACCACAGGCTTGTGAAGTACAGAGACGAGGGGAAGGCGAGGAAAGGGGAGGACTTTAACCCAAGCCAGGATACTTTTGATACAGAGCTGGTGATGATATCTGGTGGCGGGAGGTCCCATGGCTCTCAAGCCATTGGTAATGGACTGATATGTTGTCCTAGGACTCTCCCGCAGATCAAGAAGCGCCTGAGTAGCTCTGATCCTAAGATAACGCCTCGTGCATGGCCCACGGAGCTCGCCATACGGACTCTCTCACCTTTCCTCCATTACATTGTGTGTGCATCCGTCGATGATTACAATGCTAACGAGGAGTGGTGTGTTGCAGGCATTGGTTGAGAAAGAGAGATTGAAGACCCATGCGCTTTTGGTGGAGGCAAAAAGGGATGCGGCGGAGCGGGAGAGGGAGATGGAGGAGAGGACGGCTAAGCTGTTGGAGGAGGAGAGGAACCGGAATGAGTTGTCTAACCGGGCCTATACGAGCTCATTGTGGTACGTTTCTCATGCATATTAGCCCAATCATGCACATAATGTTCGCATTACTAACTAATATGACTGACTCGTGAGAACCAAATGTGTAGACCATGTGCGAGAAAAACAGTCAGGCCCCTCCGTCGATGCCCCAGATTGCTCCGGCGACCATGGTGAGTTTGATTTGAATGGTCCTTAGTTACTACTATTCACATTTTAGTTTGCATCATGCTAATGAGACATTATTGGAAACGATCTTTGGTGAAGCATGGCTCCCGACAAGCATCGACCAATCCTTCCGCGTCTACCAATGCCGGAACCCCGACCGGTCCTTCACTTCCGTCTGCCACTGGCGCAGCCCTGACCATTTCTACACCTTCGTGATAACGGTATTTTTCTTCTTATTTAGCCTATTTAGTCCAGTTTTGACATAATTTAGCCTATTTAGTACACAAATGACATAATAAGATGAATAAAATCAAGGAAGAGGAAGGAAAGAAGGAATAGGAAGAAAAGAAGAAGAAGAAGACAAGACTTCTTCTTCTTCTTCTTGTTTTCGTCCTCTTACTTGTTTTTATTCGTAAATGGCATAATAACCTTGCTAACCTCATAAATGTCATATACTTAGCTTGTTGTCCTCTAAAATGACACAATAAGCTTAGTTAGGTCAAAAATGGCATAGTTAGCTTGGTTAGCTCAGAAATGGTATTTTTCTTCTTATTTAGCCTGTTTAGTCCATTTTTGACATAATTTAGCCTATTTAGTCCACAAATGACATAATAAGATGAATAAAATCAAGGAAGAGGAAGGAAAGAAGGAATAGGAAGAAAAGAAGAAGAAGAAGAAGTTCTTCTTCTACTTCTTCTTCTTCTTCTTCTACTAGTCTTCTTCTCCTCCTCCTCCTCCTCCTCCTTCTTCTTCTTCTTCTTCTTCTTGTTGTTGTTCTTCTTCTTCTTCTTCTTCTTCTTCTAGTTTTCTTCTTCTTCTTCTAAATTTCTTGTTTCCCATTTTGCAGATTTAATTCACTATATGGAAGCTTGCATGGATGGAGTGCTTGTTTCCCTGTTCTTCTTTTCGTTTGTATCGAAGAATAACGTGGAACTTGTTATATGGATGCATGGAACAATGTGTTGGATGAACATTGTGATATTACTGTAATATGCATGGATGGAACTGTGTTTCTTATGTATGTATGTTGTCATGGATGGTGCTATGTGTTGGATACATCATATGTCTGTTGTACCTGTAAAGAAATGTATATTTGTGTGTGAATTCCTGTGAAATTAAATGGATATAAATAAAAACAGGGGATATATAGCCCCTTTGCCATCCGCTAGAGGACAGCAAAGAGCTTTGCGTCTCCTAGCAGACGGCAAAGAGGACACGTGGAAACTACCTGTAGACACTTGGAACACTGGCTGCATTTTTGGTCAGCTATGCCATCCGCCAGCGGACGGCAAAGACCTTTGAATCTTTGCTGTCTGCTGGCAGACGGCATAGCTGGCCACATGGCATCTTCCCAGTGCTGGCCTAGCTAATGTCTTTGCCGTCTGTCAGCGGATGGCAAAGAGCGCCGTTAACTCCCTAACGGCTCTCACCCCACCACACTTCCATCCGTTCTCTTTGCCGTCTTTTGGCCTTGGATGGCGGACGACACAATCCTTTGCCGTCCGTTTCTAAGAAGCGGACGACAAAGAAGGCCTTTGTTGGCACGTGTTCAGATGGACGGTTTGCCGTCCGCCGGCTGACGGCAAAGGACTTTGCTGTCCAGGATCTGTGCCTTTGCCGTCTGCCATGGCGGACGACAAAGAAGCTGGTTCCAATAGTGTATCAACTCCCCCTATCTTATACCTCGCTTGTCCTCAAGCGGAAGCCGATAATGAAAAATATGTCGACATGTTTAGAGATAGAGGTGTCGATAAAATACAATACAGACATGAGGGCATCATGATCATTCTTATAACAGCAATATAAATATATATTGTCATATGATTTCTTATGCCAAAGAAACAATCTATTCACTATGTCAAGTATGAATCAGAAACTTCATTGAAAACTAACAAACTATAATCTCAGTCATTGAAGCAATTGCAATTTATCATAACATCGGAAAGAGTCAATATAAGAGCTTTTCAGCAACTCCACATACTCAACTATCATTTAGTCTTTCACAATTGCTAACACTCACGCAATACTTATGGTTATGGAGTTTTAATCGGACACAGAGAAAGATAGGGGCTTATAGTGTTGCCTCCCAACCTTTAACATCAAGGGTAATGTCAATAATAATAGTTCATGCTAACTTACATCCAATTGGATATATTGATACGTCTCCAACATATCTATAATTTTTTATTGCTCCATGCTATTATATTATCTATTTTGGATGTTAATGGGCTTTATTTTACACTTTTATATCATTTTTGGGACTAGCCTACTAATCGGAGGCCCAGCCCAAATTGCTGTTTTTGCCTATTTTAGGGTTTCGAAGAAAAGGAATATCAAACGGACTCCAAACGGAATGAAACCTTTGGGAAGGTGATTTTCTCAACAAACGTGATCCAGGAGACTTGAAGTGGCCGTCAAGAAACAAGGGAGGAAGGCACGAGGCTGGGGGGGGGGGCGCCCTCCATTGCTCCACCGACCTACTTCTTCCTCATATATAAGTCCACGTACCCCCAAACATCCAGGAGCACCATGAAAACCTAATTCCACTGCTGCAACCTTCTGTACTCGAGAGATCCAATCTCGGGGCCTTTTCCGGAGCTCCACCGGAGGGGGCATTGATCACAGAGGGCCTCTACATCAACTCCATGGCCTCTCCGGTGATGTGTGAGTAGTTTACTTCAGACCTACGGGTCCATAGTTATTAGCTAGATGGCCTCTTTTCTCTCTTTGGATCTCAATACAAAGTTCTCCTCGATTCTCTTGGAGATCTATTCGATGTAATCCTCTTTTGCGGTGTGTTTGTCGTGATCCGATGAATTGTGCGTTTATGATCCAGATTATCTATGAACAATATTTGATTCTCGTCTGAATTCTTTTATGCATGATTTGTTTATATTTGCAAGTATCTTCAAATTATCAGTTTGGTTTGGCCTACTACATTGATCTTTCTTTCCATGGGAGAAGTGCTTAGCTTTGGGTTCAATCTTGCGGTGTTCGATCCCAGTGACAGAAAGGGAACCGATACGTATTGTATTGTTGCCATCGAGGATAAAAAGATGGGGTTTATATCATATTGCATGAGTTTATCCCTCTACATCATGTCATCTTCCTTAAAGCATTACTCTGTTCTTATGAACTTAATACTCTAGATGCATGTTGGATAGCGGTCGATGTGTGGAGTAATTGTAGTAGATGCAGAATCGTTTCGGTCTACTTGTCTTGGACGTGATGCCTATATACATGATCATACCTATATATTCTCATAACTATGCTAAATTCTATCAATTGCTCGACAGTAATTTGTTCACCCACCGTAATACTTATGCTCTTGAGAGAAGCCACTAGTGAAACCTATGGCCCCCGGGTCTATCTTCTATCATATTAATCTTCCAATACCTAGTTATTTCCTTTGCCATTTATTTTACTTTGCATCTTTATTTCTCTTTAATATAAAAATTCCAAACATATTATCTTATCATATCTATCAGATCTCACTATCGTAAGTGACCGAGAAGGGCTTGACAACCCCTTTATCGTGTTGTTTGCGAGGTTCTTATTTGTTTGTGTAGGTGCGTGGAACATGAGCATGATCTGCTACTGGATTGATACCTTGGTTCTCAAAAACTGAGGGAAATACTTACGCTACTTTACTGCATCACCCTTTCCTCTTCAAGGGAAAACCAACGCAGTGCTCAAGAGGTAGCAAGAAGGATTTCTGGCGCCGTTACCAGGGAATTCGCGCCAAGCCAAGACAAGTCAAGTCAAGACATACCAAGTACCCATCACAAACTCTTATCCCTCGCATTACATTATTTGCCATTTGCCTCTCATTTTCCTCTCCCCCACTTCACCCTTGCCGTTTTATTCGCCCTCTCTTCTTCGCTCGCCTTTCTTTCGCCATGTCTGAATCAAAAAGGGGTGGGGGTTCTCTCCCGAGTTTTAGTACTTTTGACAATCCTTCTATACTCACTAAACTCATAAAAAATGATGCTATGTAAATACCTACCGAAGTTATCAATGAGAACCTTAATAACTTTTATGAAGATGACTCCGGAATTTTTCGCTATTTACTTGATGAATCTTTGAAAGATGCTTGGGATAGACTATTAAGAATCCAGGCCAGCTATGTGCCCCAATATCAAATTGAAATTTACTTAAAGAGCTTTTACCTTGCCCTACCTTCTTCGTTTAAACATGTCTTAGATTCTATATTTGAAGAAGGTTTTCTTGAAGGGGATGCCGTAGATACTTATGAAAAGATGAAAACCATATTTGGGCACCCCATGAATGAGAAGGTTGAATCCACATCTCTTTTGTTCTCCTACCAAAACGAATCCATCAAAGAGAAGAAAGCTAGCTTAGATGCAAGTTTCCGTAAAATGCAAAAACCATATTTGGGCACCCAATGAATGAGAAGGTTGAATCCACATCTCTTTTGTTCTCCTACCAAAACGAATCCATCAAAGAGATGAAAGCTAGCTTAGATGCAAGTTTCCGTAAAATGCTTAATCTTTCTTCTACCATTAACTACCATGTGCTTTATCAAAATAGAAAGATTAATGCCATATATAATAAGTTTTCTCCTTTCTTCCCTAAAACCAAAGATGGCAATACCTAGATCTATCTTCGCTTTTATGCCTAGCTAGGGGCGTTAAACGATAGCGCTTGTTGGGAGGCAACCCAATTTTATTTTTATTCCTTGAATTTTGCTCCTATTTAGTAATAAATAATTTACTTAGACTCTGTTTTGGTTGTGTTTTTTGTGTTAAATTAGTGTTTGTGCCAAGTAGAACCGTTGGGAAGACTTGGGGAAAGTCTTTTTAATCTTGCTGTAAAAAACAGAAACTTTAGCGCTGACGAGAATTGCTGCCATTTTTATTTGGAAGGTTCTATTTAGTTAATTATTTTTGCAGATGATTAATAGATAAATTCCTCACGTCCAAAAATTTATTTTAGAATTTTTGGGGTTCCAGAACTTGCGTTAGATACAGATTACTACAGACTCTTCTGTTTTTGACAGATTCTGTTTTTCTTGTGTTGTTTGCTTATTTTGATGAATCTATGGCTAGTAAAAGAGTTTATAAACCATAAAGAAGTTGGAATACAGTAGGTTTAACACCAATATAAATAAAGAATGAGTTCATTATAGTACCTTGAAGTGGTGTTTTGTTTTATTTCGCTAACGGAGCTCACGAGATTTTCTATTTTGAGTTTTGTGTTGTGAAGTTTTCAAGTTTTGGGTAAAGATTTCATGGATTATGGAACAAGGAGTGGCAAGAGCCTAAGCTTGGGGATGCCCATGGCACCCCCAAGATAATCTAAGGACACCAAAAAGCCTAAGCTTGGGGATGCCCCGGAAGGCATCCCCTCTTTCGTCTTCGTCTATCGGTAACTTTACTTGGAGCTATATTTTTATTCACCACATGATATGCGTTTTGCTTGGAGCGTCTTGTATAATTTGAGTCTTTTATTTTTAGTTTACCACAATCATCCTTTCTGTACACACCCTTTGAGAGAGACTAACATGATTTGAAATTTATTAGAATACTCTATGTGCTTCACTTATATCTTTTGAGCTATATAGTTTTTGCTCTAGTGCTTCACTTATATCTTTTAGAGCACGGTGGTGGATTTGTTTTATAGAAACTATTGTTCTATCATGCTTCACTTATATTATTTTGAGAGTCCTTTAGAACAACATGGAAATGATAATAAAAACTTTCATATAAGTGATAACCCACAAGTATAGGGGATCGCAACAGTTTTCGATAAGTAAGAGTGTCGAACCCAACGAGGAGCTAAAGGTAGAACAAATATTCCCTTAAGTTCTATCGACCACCGATACAACTCTACGCACGCTTGACGTTCGCTTTACCTAGAACAAGTATGAAACTAGAAGTACTTTGTAGGTGTTGTTGGATAGTTTCGCATGATAATAAAGATTACGTAATTAAAAAGTAGGGGCTATTTAGGTAAAGAAGTAACTAAGTTAGTTTTAGTATAGAGCTTGTTGTTACGAGAAAGTTATTTGTCCCTGGGCAATCACTAACTAGACCAGTAATCATTATTGCAGTTTTATATGAGGGAGAGGCATAAGCTAACATACGTTCTCTACTTGGATCGTATGCACTTATGATTGGAACTCTAGCAAGCATCCGCAACTACTAAAGATCATTAAGGTAAAACCCAACCATAGCATTAAAGCATCAAGTCCTCTTTATCCCATACACAACAACCCCCTAACTCGGGTTTGTGTTTCAGTCACTCACGCAACCCACTATAATCGAATCATGAACGTATTGCAACACCCTACAGCGGGGATCCCTCACGCTTGCGCGACACGGAGAGCACCATAGGACAACACCAATAATAAAACATACAACTCAAACCAATCTTGATCATCAAATAGCCCATAGGACAAAATGGATCTACTCAAACATCACAGGATAGCTATACATCATTGGGAAATAATATATAGCGTTGAGCATCATGTTTAAGTAGAGATTACAGCGGGTAAGAGAGAGGTTACACCGCTGCATAGAGGGGGGAAGAGTTGGTGATGATGGCGGTGAAGTTGTTGGTGAAGATTGCGGTGATGATGATGGCCCTCAGTGGCACTCCGGTGCCACCGAAAGCGAGGGAGAGAGAGCCCCCCTCCTTCTTCTTCTTCCTTGACCTCCTCCCTAGGTGGGAGAAGGGTTCCCCCTCTGGTCCATGGCCTCCATGGCGTGGGACGGGCGAGAGCCCCTCCGAGATTGGATCTGTCTCTCTGTCTCTCTCTATTTCTGAGTTCCCAGATTCTACCCTTTCACCGTTTCATATATTCCCGGAGATCCACTTCGATTGGGCTGAAATTTTAACATGATCTCTATCCGGATATTAGCTTTCTTGCGGTGAAAGAATGGCATCAAACGCCTTACGGGGTGGCCACGAGGGTCAGGGGCGCGCCCCCCTGCCTCGTGGCCCCCTCAGGCATCGTCTCGCGTGGATTTTTCTTCCCAAAAATCATATATATTCCAAAAAAATCTCTGTTAGTTTTTATCCCGTTTGGACTCCGTTTGATATGGATATTCTGCGAAACAAAAAACATGCAACAAATAGGAACTGGCACTGGGCACTGGATCAATATGTTAGTCCCAAAAATAATATAAAAAGTTGCCAAAAGTATATGAAAGTTGTAGAATATTGGCATGGAACAATCAAAAATTATAGATACGATGGAGACGTATCAGCATCCCCAAGCTTAATTCCTACTCGTCCTCGAGTAGGTAAATGATAAAAAGATAATTTTTGATGTGGAATGCTACCTAGCATAATCTTGATCACATATCTAATCATGGCATGAATATTATGACACGAGTGATTCAAAGCAATAGTCTATCATTTGATATAAAAACAATAATACTTCAAGCCTACTAATAAAGCAATCATGTCTTTTCAAAATAACGTGGCCAAAGAAAGTTATCCCTACAAAATCATATAGTCTGGCTATGCTCCTTCTTCACCACACAAAATATTCACATCATGCACAACCCCGATGACAGGCCAAGCAGTTGTTTCATACTTTTGACGTTCTCAAACCTTTTCAACTTTCACGCAATATATGAGCGTGAGCCGTGGACATAGCACTATAGGTGGAATAGTATGGTGGTTGTGGAGAAGACAAAAAGGAGAAGATAGTCTCACATCAACTAGGCGTATCAACGGGCTATGGAGATGCCCGTCAATAGATATCAATGTGAGTGAGTAGGGATTGCCATGCAACGGATGCACTAGAGCTTTAAGTGTATGAAAGCTCAAACTGAAACTAAGTGGGTGTGCATCCAACTTGCTTGCTCATGAAGACCTCGGGCATTTGAGGAAGCCCATCATCGGAATATACAAGCCAAGTTCTATAATGAAAATTCCCACTAGTATATGAAAGTGAAAACATAGGAGACTCTCTATCATGAAGATCATGGTGCTACTTTGAAGCACAAGTGTGGTAAATGGATAGTAACATTGTCCCTTCTCTCTTTTTCTCTCATTTTATTATTATATTATTATATTTTATATTTTTTTGGGCCTTCTCTTTTTTTGGCCATTCTCTTTTTTTAATATTTGTTTTCTTTTTTTATTTTTTTGTCCGGAGTCTCATCCCAACTTGTGGGGGAATCATAGTCTCCATCATCCTTTCCTCACTGAGGCAATGCTCTAATAATGATGATCATCACACTTTTATTTACTTACAACTCGATATTAAAACTCGATACTAGAACAAAGATATGACTCTATATGAATGCCTCCGGGAGTGTACCGGGATGTGCAATGATCTAGCGTAGCAATGACATCAAAAAATGGACAAGCCATGAAAACATCATGCTACCTATCTTACGATCATGCAAAGCAATATGACAATGAATGCTCAAGTCATGTATATGACGATGATGGAAGTTGCATGGCAATATATCTCGGAATGGCTATGGAAATGCCATGATAGGTAGGTATGGTGGCTGTTTTGAGGAAGGTATATGGTGGGTTTATGGTACCGGCGAAAGTTGCACGATACTAGAGAGGCTAGCAACGGTGGAAGGGTGAGAGTGTGTATAATCCATGGACTCAACATTAGTCATAAAGAACTCACATACTTATTGCAAAAATCTATTAGTCATCGAAAAAAAGTACTACGTGCATGCTCCTAGGGGGATAGATTGGTAGGAAAAGACCATCGCTCGTCCCCGACCACCACTCATAAGGAAGACAATCAATAAATAAAACATGCTCCGACTTCGTTACATAACGGTTCACCATACGTGCATGCTACAGGAATCACAAACCTCAACACAAGTATTTCTACTAATCGACAACTACCCACTAGCATGATTCTAATATCACCATCTTTATATCGCAAAACTATTGCAAGGAATCAAACATATCATATTCAGTGATCTACAAGTCTTATGTAGGATTTTATGACTAACCATGTGAATGACTAGTTCATGTCATCTCTCTAAATAGATATAAGTGAAGCAAGAGTGTTTAATTCTTTCTACAAAAGATATGCCCACGCTCTAACAAATATAAGTGAAGCAAAATAGCATTCTACAAATGGTGGTTTTCTATGTAAACAGAAACAGGCAATCCAAACATCAAATGATATAAGTGAAGCACATGAAGCATTCTATAAAGCCATACTCAAAAGATATAAGTGAAGTGCATAGAGCATTGGATAAATAAACCAAGGACTATCTCATACCAGCATGGTGCATAAAATAAAAATGAAAACTAAATGCAAAAGACGCTCCAAGATTGCACATATCGCATGAACGAAACGAATCCGAAAACATACCGATACTTGTTGAAGAAAGAGGGAATGCCTTGCGGGGCATCCCCAAGCTTAGACGCTTGAGTCTCCTTGAATATTTACTTGGGTTGCCTCGGGCATCCCCAAGCTTGAGCTCTTGCCTCTCTTCCTTCTTCTCACATCGAGACCTTGTCGATCATCGAACACTTCATCCACACAAAACTTCAACAGAAAACTCGGTAAGATCCGTTAGTATAATAAAGCAAATCACTACTCTAAGTACTGTTGCAAACCAATTCATATTTTGTTTTTGCATTGTGTCTACTTTAATATAACTTTTTCATGGCTTAATCCACTGATATAATTCGATAGTTTCATCAAAACAAGCAAACTATGCATCAAAAACAGAATCTGTCTAAAACAGAACAGTCTGTAATAATCTGAACATTCACCATATTTCTGATACTTGAAAAATTCTGAAAAAATCAAGAAAAATAAAAAATTTGCATAGAAAGACAGTGCAAAAAGAATCAGAACCGTTTGACGTTCCAACTAAAAATGTAAAATTGCGCACTACAGCCAAAGTTTCTGTCCTGCACCGTACAAACCATCAGGCAAATGTAAACATCCTAAAGGCAAACCTTGGCACATTATTTTTGTAATACAATGGAATTGTACAATGGGATAATTATTTTTGTTGAAAAGTTTCTGTAATCAAGATTCACAAAGTTTCCGTGAGCATGAACAAAGTTCAAGGAGCTCTCCCACTTCAACAATGCTTGTCTATCTCACTTTCACTTTCCTTTTTGAAAAAAGTTTTGGGTTCCCCTATTTATTTTTGTTGTTTTTAAACTATATAAAATCACTCAACAGAAATAAATGACTCTCTAAAACTTCCGGGTTGTCTCCCTGGCAGCGCTTTCTTTAAAGCCATTAAGCTAGGCATATAGTGCTCAAGTAATGAATCCACCCAGATCCCAAGGTATATCAAAGCCAATTTTAATTAGCAATGATTTGGCATTTAGTAGTGAGAACAAAGTAACAGAAATCAAGCAATGACGAAGTCTAACTCTCTTCCTATGCATCGGCATGTCAAAAAAGAACAATTCATGCACACCTAGTAAAGGCCAATGCATAGTATAAACAATTTCTTGCAATTTTGTTGTATTGGAAACATAAAGAGGCGGAGATGTAGTTCCTCTCGCATAACAATTGCAAGTAGGAGCAGCAAGCACATGCATATTATATCTATCAAAATCATCATGTGTAGTAGTAAAACACAACCCATCAATGTAATCCTTAATAAGGGCAAACTTCTCTGATATAGTGTAGTCGGGAGAATTCAAAAAGATAATAGGACTATCATGCGTGGGTGCAATAGCAACAATTTCATGTTTAACATAAGGAACTATAGCAAGTTCATCTCCATAAGCATAATTCATATTGGCATCTTGGCCACAAGCATAGCAAGCATCATCAAAAAGGGATATTTCAAAAGAATCAACGGGATCATAGCAATTATCATAGCACTCATGCTTCGGTAAGCATGAAGGGAAATTAAACAATGTATGAGTTGAAGAGTTACTCTCATTAGAAGGTGGGCACGGGTGATCAATCCTCTCTTCCTCCTTTTGTTCTTCGCTCTCCTCCTCATCTTTTTCATCCAATGAGCTCACAGTTTCATCAACTTCTTCTTCCATAGATTCCAGCAAAATATTAGTCTCTTCTTGGACAGCAGAGACTTTCTCAATAAGTGCATTAATATCGGAATTGTATTCATAATTCTCATAGCAATATTTAAGGATAGCTAAATTTTCACGTCTATAAACTGAATCATCAAGATCTTCAAACTCTTTAAACATAGATTCAATTTCATAAGCACCCATAAAAGCAACAAATTCTTCTATTTGTTCCACATCATAGTAATCATATATACCATTAGCATAAGAAGATAAGGTTTTATTATCATTAAATCGCATAAAAAGGGAAGGTGTGGAGCCTTCATCCTAGAGCAACAAGTATAATCATATCTCAAGCATAGTTGCCTAGCTTACCAATTCAATATATGAATTTGATCCCATAATAGTTTCCCTTTTTGTGTCAAACGGTAATCCCTAAAGTATTCATGTTGATCCAACGTGACTCCCATTACATAATTGAATGGGGTTTTCTCAGGATTATTAAAGTAGTACATAATATCTTTCACATAACCAGCATCGAGGGTTTTAGGAGGTTCCCCATCTCCATGAGCAGAAAGTACACCTAATGTTTTTGGTATTTCGTGTTCCATATCCATAACTAAAGATAAAGAACAACTAAGAACAGCAAATAAAAATTACTTAGTGACAAAGCAAACAAGCACACACGAGAATATTCACCCCACGCTATTGCTCCCCGGCAACGGCGCCAGAAAAAGGTCTTGATAACCCACAAGTATAGGGCATAGCAACAGTTTTCGATAAGTAAGAGTGTCGAACCCAACGAGGAGCTAAAGGTAGAACAAGTATTCCCTCAAGTTCTATCGACCACCGATACAACTCTACGCACGCTTGACGTTCGCTTTACCTAGAACAAGTATGAAACTAGAAGTACTTTGTAGCACTACAAAAAAAGACACATCCGTGACATTTTGGGCCGAACGAATTTTTTTTCTGTCATACATATGACACTTCTATGACGATAATTGTGACAAAACCCGGTATCATCATAGATGTTGTGGGCTCCTACTTCTATGACAAAAAATCATGACAGAAAATGGGCTTTTTGTCCTGGGCGGCCCGGAGACGCAGCTGCATGACATTCTTTGGGCCGTCCATGATAGAAAAAACCGTGGTAGAAGCAAGGGCGAGGAAAATTTCGGGGAGTTCCCGGTTACGGTGGGAGGTCGGGGGCCGAGCGATGCACGTTTCTCCCGTACACGTACGCGCGTGTGTGCGAGACATTGGCTCTAACTGAACCTGAGCGAGGCATTGGGCTCTAACTAAACCCGAGCAATTGCACTGCAGGCTACGCGTTACTGAACCGGAGCGATCGGTCGATGGTTGTTAACTGAACCCGATCGAGCGAATCCTTCGCTACTGCTGCTAATTGAACCCGATCGATTGGATGAAGAGTGAGCGTTGCGGGGGGAGGGGGTGGTGGATGAACAGTGAGCGGTGGCGTTGCTTCTGGATGAATAGGACCCCGTGGTGTGGAGGGCTGGATGAACAGTAGATCGTGGAGGGGTGCCCGTGGAGGGGTGGTTGAACAGGACCCTGTGGTGTGGAGGGCTGGATGAATAGTAGACGGTGGAGGGGTGGTTGAACAGTAGCCTGTGGAATAGCGCGCAGTGGAGGCTGGATGAATAGGAGCCCGTGGAGGCTGGAGGAGGTCGACGGTAGCCCGTGGAGGCTGGAGGAGGTCAACGGTGGAGATGAACAGTATCTCGTGGAGTCCCGTTTTGCGGTACGCCACACCCCTCCCGATGAACAGGACCCCCGTTTCGACCGTAGGAGGTACGTTTCCTCCGTTTTACGGTACGCCACACCCCTCCCGATCAACAGGACCCCCGTTTCGACCGTACGAGGTCCATTTCCTCCGTTCTGCGGTACGCCAGGCCTCGTTTCCATCGCCTGTTCCGTCCAAGCCCTCCCGATGAACACGACCACGCATTCTGTTCTGACCCAGCCGGTTGGTTCCCATGCGTTCCGTTACCTCCCGATGAACACGACGCATTCCGTTGCCTCCTGATGAACACGACGCATTCCGTTGCCTCCCCATGAACACGACGCATTCCGTTGCCTCCCCATGAACACGACGCATTCCATTGCCTCCCCTTGAACACGATGACGACGCTGTTTCTCCGTTCTGACCCAGCCATGTACACGAGCCCTGGCCATACGTATGCGCGAGTAGGCGTTCGAGACCCTGCCCGTATGTACACATACGTGGCCGTATTTTCTTTCTTGCACCCTGGCCACTGTACGTACGTGTACATGCTACATGCGCGCCTCTACTACGACACGTGCGCGCCTCTACTACGACACATGCACACCTCTACATCGACCACTATGTACATACACGTTCGCGACCAGAATGACAACGCTACGTACGCTTCGACCAGGTGGGTCCCGACTGTCAGGCACATACTTGCCTGCCAAGATGTAGCTGGTGGGTCCCAGTAGTCAAGGGGCTAATCGTTTTATTTTGTTTGCCCGGACGCACTTCCTTGCGTGCGAAGGTGTAGCTGATGGGTCCCAGCAGTCAGGGGGGCGAATCTTTTTATTTTTTTTGCCCGGACGCACTTCCTTGCGTGCGAAGGTGTAGCTGCTGGGTCCCAGCAGTCAGGGGGGCAAATCGTTTTTTTTGCCCAGACGCACTTCCTTGCGTGCGAAGGTGTAGCTGGTGGGTCCCAGCAGTCGCGGGGCTAATCGATTTTTTTTGGACGCACTTCGTTGCGTGCGAAGATGTAGCTGGTGGGTCCTAGCAGTCAGGGGGGCGAATCATTTTTTTCGGACGCACTTCCTTGCATGCGAAGATGTAGCTCGTGGGTCCTAGCAGTCAGGGGGCGAATCATTTTTTTCGCGAAATATGGTGGCCCGTCCGGCGGGTCCCCGCTGTCAGGTGGAGGAATAATAATTTTGCGCGTAATAAGGAGGCACTTCCTTGCGGCTTCCATGGACCTAGCTGTCAGCCTCACCACGTACAGTCCACGTCCGATGGAAGTCGTTCCTTGACCACGTTGACCACGCTGCGCCGGGAGCACCAGAGCGGTGGACGACAGCGAGGCCTAGGAAGGGGACAACGCGGAGCCGGGGAAGACGCGACAGTGGATGCACACGCGGAGAGGAATACGAGGGTTCACTGGTTCGGCTGCGCTGTCGTCGCTGTAGAATAACAGGGGGTGTGGGTGAGTGGAGGGATGGCCTGGCCAGCAGTGGGAGTAGTAGGGGGCGGTGAGGCCTCCGCGGCAGCACAGCCGGCCACGGGAGGCAGAAGCAGGCGGCACGACCAGTGCTGCTTTCGGCGGCTGGAGCAAGAAGACCAGAGGTTCAAGAAGCACGACGGCCGTTGGATGGACATCGTATGGTCACTGCAGCTAGAATCGTTTATATTGACTAAGTTGACAAAGCCCTTGGTACGTCAACTTAGTAGGCCCACAGGTCAGCTTCCGAAATGGTGCGCCGCAGATGTCAGGGGGAGGAATCATTTTTTGGGCGGGTGAAGCTAGAATATCTGAGATTGAAGAAGAAGCACGGCATTCGTTGGATGGACATCCAACGGCCACTGCTGCTAGAACCGTGTGTTGACTATAAGTTGACAAAGCCTTGCATACGCGTCAACTCTGTTTTTTTAGGGGACACGTCAACTTAGTAAGGCCAGACGTGTGTGGCAGAGAACTTATAGCCCATTTGAGATTTGTAAGAATGAGTAGCCCATTTTGGAATTCTAATGGAGTTTACTACAACCCATTTATAGTTTGTTAAAAGTACAGCCCATTTCAACCAACCGTTGAAAACAGAATTCAATAAAATTTCCCACATTTTGATGGGATCCGAAATATTTTTATCCCGAAATTTCTAGTCAGATTAAATACAATTTCAATATAAATTTATATTACGTAAAAATCCAACGAAACATTGCGCTTGTAACAATTAATGAAATTAAAATTTTCAATATCCAAAAATAATATTTTATAAAGTAATCACGTGTTTGGTGCATTTTTTATAGTTACTGCCCAGTTTTTATAATTACACCCCATTTATTATTTCTTAAAGCCCATTTTCTTGTTAAGCCTAATGCATCCCTCCTAGGAAAGATTTGTAGCCCAGCGGGGCGGAGAATAACAACTTGACCTTGCCTGGCTATTCCTAAGAAAAGAGTATAGCTGGGCTAGCCATTTTCAGCTTGAAAAAAAATTAATATCTGGGCTGGATATCTGGCCTGGGCTAGACGGGCCACAGCTCGCCCAGTTAATACCTGCAATGATGTTTTCGTTGTTGTTCAGAGGAGAAAAATTAATATCTAGGCTAAACATCAAAAAACTCTGCAGTCCTCACACCTCAAAAACACAAATACTGCTCAAGCTGCTTGGTCCCAGCTGTCGGCCGCTTCTTGTGCAATTCTCTCGTTTATTGACTACTCCCTCCTTTCCGGTTTATAAGGCTCAATTCAAAAATATGACCAACCAAGGTAGATGATGAGTGGTGGAATATTTTTTGTAGTTTGCAAACGCACCCAATTAATGGACTTGTTTTCCTCAAAACATTATGTTTACGAATGCATTAATTGTAATGCATGCATGCATAAAGTGCATGCATTGGTCAGTTTTCTCTTAATACTTGCATGCAATGATTTAATGCACCTTGAAGTCTGAACATGTGATGGGGAACAACCAAATTGAGCCTTATAAAATGGAAAAACTAAAATTTTGAGATAAGCCCTATAAACCGGAAAGGAGGGAGTACTACATAGGTTGACAATGGTGTGGGACCGTGATGTCAGGAAACCAGGAGGAAGAAAAATAAATTATAGTTATCTATATATATAGATAATAAGGAGGCACTTGCGTATGTGAGGCTATGGACCTGGTGGGTCCCCATTGTCATCCTCTCCAAGTAAAGTCATCTCCTCGCCCGCTCCGCTTCCCGGTGCAGGCGATTGCTCCGCCTTCAAACAACACAAGCGCCATCCGTCCGTCCATATGCTGCCCACATTAATGATAGGCGGTTACCGAGGCGGCTACTCCGGCGCCACACGTCCGTCCCTCCGCCCGCCCACTACTACTATATAAACTGCTACGCCGGCCATAGCCGTAGTCATCCGCATCCATTTCCTTTCTCCTGTCCACACCAATACTACCCACCATGGCTTCCTCGCGCTCCAGCGCTCTTCGGGACGGGCGGACGACGGACCACATGGAGATGGCAACCATTGTTGCCGACCAGCTGGCCGGCAGGCAGCCGGAGGACGACGACGTCCCAATGGAGAACATGGTAGTCGACGATCCGGTGGCAACCCCCTCCTCCGCGCCATCCTCGCCGGTGCATTGCACCATGACCATCGGCGAGGCCCGTGCCCAATATATGGACAGGGTGAGTCCGATGCGTGAGGAGCAGTTCTGGGAGGCGCAGGCCGACGCCGCCTACAACCACCATCTCCTCCAGGAGCACCTGCAGGCGGAGGAGTAGATTGCCGCGGAGCGGGCGGAGCAGGAGGTGCCGCTTGACTCGTACCGCTCCACCGGCAAGGGCCGCCTCGAGCGCTGGCGGTACCGCATGGAGGTGGCAGAGGCTGCGGCCACCTACAAAGAGGCTAGCAAAGAGGGCGATGAAGAGGGCGAGGCGCTGTTTGGCGAGACCAAGGACGAGGCAGAGGACAATGCCGGCTCCGATGAGTGCCCGCCCCGCTGGCGTCAACGAGGCCCTGCTCCGCCGAGGCCCCGCGGCGCCAACAACGAGGCAGAGGACACCACCAACGTGTCCCCGCTCCGCTGGCGTCGACGAGGCCCCGCGGTGCCAACAACGAGGGAGAGGACACCGCCGGCTCCGCCGAGGCCCCGCCCCGCCAACAACGAGGCAAAGGTCATCGCTGGCTCAGCCGAGGCCCCACCCTGCCGGCAACGTGGGGGAGGATTTCCACCACTCCACTAAGGTGCCGCCCGCCGGCAACGAGACAGAGGACATCGCCCGCTCCGCCGAGGCCCCGCCCCGCTGCCAACGAGGTCGCGCCACACAGAAAACGAGGAAGAGTAGAACACGGTAGGTCACCGTCGCTTGGGTCCAAGTAAGGCCACCGCTACTGCCCTCCGATTGAAGCCAAGCTAGGTGGGTTGACCATTGACGACCGGTTAGCTTCTTGGCGGCGACGTGGAGTCGGAGAGCTGCACTGTTGAAGAACGCTACTTCTACTTAACTGCTGGTGCAGTTGGCTGACTGACACGTGGTCCCAACAGGCCACATGTCAGTTACGCAACTACACCTGCAGTTAAGTCACTGAAGCTTCTGTTCGGCTCAGCGGGACACAGGTGGGTAGCTTCGGTTAATTAATTATACCTCCAGCGCACCCCTCTTGAGTTGAAGAATGTATGAAATGTAATGAAATCTGGCATGTTTATATGAAATCCGACCGTGTATGAATGAATTTATTTCGATTAGTTCGAATTCCTGTATCACTGGCATTGGATGAACATGCAAAACAATACGTACTAGCATTATTCCCAGGGTGATCACCTCGTTTGCAGCAGTTTCACATGTACTCCCTCCGGTCCTTTCTAGTCTACATACAAGTTCTGTTTGCATTCAAAGTATCTCTACTTTGACCAATCTTATACAAAAAAGTATGCACTTTCACAATGTGCGAAGTAAAAAGGAACAAAAGGAGTACAAAGAGTTTGAGCAGCTTTTTAGTGTTTCTGTACATTGCAATCAAACACATAGGCCTGACAAATCATAGAGAACATTCAAACAATCGATGATTATGCATCTCAGCGACTCACATGTCAGAGGCAATATTTACTTCACAACTAAAGAATAAAGAAAAAAATGATCGATGCTGCTGACAGCAAAGGGCATCCCGTTCGAAAATATCAAACGCATGTCTTGCTAAAATCAATGAGCAAAATTTGACAAGGTTGTCCCATTCCAAAATATCTATACCTATTATTAAAGAGAATAGGTATTCTTGGTTTGGTTTAGTCCTTTACGTTTGGTTTACACACGTTAAGCGATCTGGGCCAGTTACTTGTATGTTGATGGGCCTTTCATGGGCTTTCATAGAGAGACCGCGAAAAATAATTGGGTCAAAATAAATCAACATTGTGGGAATTGAACACAGGACCTCCTGTCTATCTCTTAGATGTAACAACCAAAGACTTATGCACCTTCCATATTTACTAATCCCAACTCACTCTAAATATACGAGTGGCAGTCATCATGTTTATTTAATTTTTTTTGCGAGAAAAGGAGTTGATATTAAAATGGCCAAATTACTAAAAGGTCCACACAAAAAAGGAAATTACAACCAAGCCCCTCTGCAACCCGACTACGCCGGCGCCGTGGACGAGCCGGTGACGCGCCGTTCGCCGCTGCTCGCTGACGCCTTGGATCGAAGCAGCCCCCGGGCGAAACAGAAAGTCTCCGATCAACGGTCCCTGAGGACCTACACCCATGGCCGTCGTCGTCATCGCACCACTCAACATCGCCTTCCTTCTCCAGATCTTCAACCGTCGGAATCGCCATCCCTCAATCTCCGGCACGGGGGAACCGTGCACGGCCTCTCCACTGAGCAGCGAGCACGAAGAAAGGAGCTGGTCCACCGCGGAGCTCCACCGAAACTTCACCGTCGAAGGGAAGACCAACACCTACAAAAAGCCGATCTAGTCGCACCGCCGCCTCCATGACGCCACCGGCTGGCTCCCTAGGCACTCCTACACTATGTACATGCTGCAAATCGGGCCTCCCCCGTCCTCCCGCGGCTGGAGCGTCCGACGGAGGGCGAGGGAGACGCTGATTCAGCAACGGCGAGGTGGAGAGCCCGGGGTTCGCACAAATCCCCCTTCGTTCCTGTAGATGGGGAAGGGTGAGGTCCAAGGCTCATGTTTAGGGAGAGCTAATTAAGCGAGTGAGCTAATAAATAAAGGATTGCGGGCTTAAATATAATATTTTAAATGAATGTGGCTAATTAAAGAAATGATTATGGGTAAATCGGTGGAATAACTATTAGAAAGATTGTGGTCTTAATAAATTCTACATGAAGGATTTGAGGTAAAAAGGTAGGATAATTAAAAGAAAGGATCTATAGGCCTTAATGTGTTGGGGCTACTAAATTATAAAGGAAGGATTTGATTCCCGACTAAAACGGGTGAGGACTTCATGGTAATTAATGAAAGGATCATACTTAAATGTCATTAAAAAAGAATTGTATTTAAATGAAATTAGTGGGACACATTACGCCCCACAAAGAAAATATGAACACGACTAAATTGCGACGTATGATGCATTGCAACATGTTCTTCATAATAAATCCGATGTTGTGGGACATTATGCTTGTGCAAAATATCAAATGCCTACGATTGTGGAATGGGCAGGGTTTGCCATCAGTTCGGACATTGACATGGCACCTCGTGCTAAATAAACCAGCTGTTCTTTTTGTGCAGTTCCACCAAAATCAACCAAATTCGCGTGTAGCTTGGATGATTTCGCCCTTATATATTGCAACGCCTTGAACTTATCGGCACCTCCTTTCTTGTGGTGGAAATGAATGATTCGATGTATTCATGAACATTTTGTGCAGTTCCATTGAAATCAAGCTGAGCACCCCTGTTTGCACAAATACAAAAAAGTGCTTAGTATAAAGCAAACTATACTATGAATTGACAGTTTCAACAGGCACGTACATGGTCCATGTAGAGCACACTTTTAGAAAAATGGAACTCACCAGAAAGAATCCTAGAACAACATTGTACTCGCGCATCACAGCAAAAAAATGGAGATTTGTCAGTCCATCTGAGCTGAAGTTAGTTTGGTCTTCTGGGGAGTAATGTAACCATCCTTCAACTGCTCCTTCTGATGAGAAGACAGACAAGGCTTCTTCATCCTTGCATAATCGGAACTAGTCACTTCACGTACTCCATATTCTTCTTTAGAGGAAGATGATCATGTTGTGCAAAGACAAGAGGACTACTAAATGCTAGCATCCCTGTTTGCTCGAAAAAAGGAAAGTAAATATTTAAAACAACACAGATGACGGACTTCTCAAGGACAATACCAGTTTTTCATGATAGTATCTAAATAGTAGCACAACACCAATAGAGATGACAAAGCTCAATCATATGGATGAAATCAGTGGGCGAGTACCAACCTTTTTCAGGAGGCTTATTGTGTAGAGCATACAGATGAAGCACTTCTCCGGAACCATCTGTTGCTATCTACGGTGGTGGCCATGCTTACTATATACTCCTCGATTAGTTTAATGTTTCCAACATCTTCTTGTGAAGTTCCACTAAAATATATGGTATCTTCAAAGAAGATCCATGTTTGCACAAGTAGAGATAATTACATATCACATTAAGAGTGGCATCAAATCAGTGGCTAAACAATTGCTCCTTCTAGCCATAGCAATAAATTAAGATGCAAAACTATATCATTACTTGTGTCATCACAGTTCCAGTGCTTCATTATAGCACCGGGAGTTGATTTTTGTTTTTCTTCCGCTTGTTCTTCCCCTTCATCACTTGGTTCAATAACAGAAAAGCTTCGCCTTCAATGTAAGATTTGGCATGTCAATTAGGGATCACAAGTATAGTACTAAACTTAATTTTCTGATGAAAGTGGAAAAATACAGGCCATCAGTTGTGAAATATCCATATCTTACCTTAATGGGATATTACGATGCACATACAGATTGGAAGTCTGGTCTCCATTTGTGTAGTTCACTAAATTCAAGCAACATTATCGTACAAGTAGCACAACATATGAAAGCACACTGCAGAATCATGTGAAAGAAGGCTAGTACTGACCTCTCATGATGCGGAATTCAAACAACTCACAAGAAGAAGATCTGAACCAAATTCGCCTTAACGGATAGGAAGTAAGATCTCATCTTGTGTAGTTCCACTAAGATCAAGCAATCAAGCAACGTTGTCGGTGTGACATTTTGGTTGAACTGCACAAAACACTCTTAAAACAAAAGTTTTTTGTGCAGTGCAACAAAAGGTCACAATGGCAATGAGGTGAAGTAGATAACCCTGTTTACACAGAGGTGCAAAGGAAACAATTAGTGGCCAATAGCGGTGGATGACACAGAAGCCAACAAAAAGAAGCATCTACCTTATCTAAATGGGAAAGAAAGCAAGACAGTAGCATTTATCAAATGGTGGCATTTATTAATATTAACATAGAGATTATATTAACAATAAAATTTGTTAAACATGTAATTTGCTTTTAACTGTGGCATTGCATCAATTTTCCAGCGACATTATTAGAGGGTGTTTGTTTACAGGGACATTTTGGTGTAGGGACTAAAAAAACTCCGTGTCAGTCCCATCTAAACCAAATAGGAGGGACGTTTAGGGACTAAAAGTGGGCATTTGGGACTAAAGAAAGAAGAACCCGAGGGAGTCTTTTTCGGACTTTTTCCAACAGTTGCCCCTGCCACGCATCACACCTTGTCTCTATTAGTTCATTACTAGGGGTAACATGGTCTTTTAGCATGTCATTTAACAACCTCTAGTCCATGTTTAGTCCCTGGAACCAAGCAGGTAGGCACTAGGGAGTTTTTAACCAAACAGGGCCTTAGATTAACAACAACTAATGAGTTGCACGGGACAGTGGACGCACCAACACCATGTGCATCTACCGATGTACTGTGGTCATGCACAGTCTGTTGCAACAAAGAACAAACAACCAAGGAGCATATTTGTGTTGGTCCCAGTTTTGTTATCTTTAGACACCTTTCCCTATGTGAGCGCAGCAAATCTAGTCCTGCTCAAACTCTACAGCCTTGTCCCTTCCTTTCCTTTTTGAACTAGTACTTTCACCCTTCCTTTCCTCTTTGAACCATGTCCTAGATTTATGCGATACAACTTTCCCCACAACTTTCCCCCATTCCTTTCCTTTTTGAACCACGTCCTAGATTCATGCTATACAACTTTCCCCCTTCATTTCCTCTTTGAACCACGTCCTAGATTCATGATATATACAACTTTCCCACTACTTTCCTCCACTCCTTTCCTCTTTGGACCACATCCTAGATACATGGTATACATGCAGCTAGAGTAGTGCATGTGGAGTAAGTAAATTATACCTTAAGGTTCTTGGGGCGTGGTTTGGTGGGCGATGGGACGGTGGCGAAGAAGAAGGGGTCGGAGGCCCTCCCGCGCCGCCACTGGGTGGAAAGTGAACAGTTGCGCCGATAGTCCCTCGCCGACGGTGATAGTGTTAAGCCTCCTTCCTTTCCCGGCGGACGGATCCTGCCGGCTCTTTGAGCAGCAGTGAGGGGAGAGAGAGGCCAACAAAGTCTTGTTTAGATTTGGAGAGGGTGAGAGAGTGTGAAGAGAGCAACTACAAGCGCTGAGGCTCCAGCGGGAGAGGGTTAGAGAGTGTGAAGAGAGCAACTACAAGCGCTGAGGCTCCAGCATGTATATATATACTGGAGGGAGAGTGTGAAGCATGCAAACCCTAGAAAACATTTTGACCAGTCAAATAATCCTCCTGTCACAAATTATGCTCAAGTGTAGTTATCGAACTAGAGACCTCAAGTTTGATGAGCGAACAGGCTAACCAGCTACACAACCCTCCTGTTATGTTCAACGAGAGGGAAATAACCTTTTATACATTCCTGCATTCGTGTGACAAGCATGTCGTGTTTTTTTGGTGTGTGGGAGTCATTGGGATTTCAAACATAATCCTGTCATGTGGCTTTGGTGGTAAGACTATCCACAGTGGTGCAGAAATAATGCAGCCTTAGTCACCTTACCTCTCTCCACGTAGTACGTTGGGTCCCACCAGTCAGAGGGTGAAACAAACAAATTAATAAGAAAAATTAAAAGCGCCAGCTGTGTTTCTTACCTCACACATCTCGCTACTGCTCAGGAACACTGTTCAATTGATCCTTCTGTTCGCCCACGTACTATTTTAGTGAATCCTTATTATAACATGCACACAAATTTTGGGCACTTGTATTTGACTTAAGTCAGTGTGCCACCGTATCTCATATACTTACTACTCCCTCCGTCTAGGTGTAATAAGTCACGTTGGAAGGTGCAACGGGACCAAGGTGCGTGCGTGTGCGTGTGTGTGTGTGTGTGTGTGTGTGTGTTTAACAACATGTGTGTGTTAGAGAGGGCGACGGATCGACCTACTCCTACAGAGAGATGTTGTGTAGTGTACAATTTTAGCCGCGAGAGTCGGTGCATCCTCTCGTTTCCGGGCGTGTTCGGTAGGGACATGCGGACAGCTGCCACGCCCGCCCCTGACCAGCCTGGCCCACCCAAAGCCCCTCCATCGCCCGCGTGTGCTTCCCGCCCGAAACGGACAACACCGCTCCAAAGAATCGGTGCCGCATTCATGCCCGGACAGAGCGGACGCGACCTCTCACTGGCGCAAGAGTGATGGTTGCTTCGTTTGTCCAACTTACTACTGGGTCTATGTGATTTGACGGCTCATTGGTCTTTATTACTGAGGTGGTAGGTCTGCTGGATGTCCCACGCTTTCGGCGAAAGGAGGTACTACTACTAGATTACAATTTTCTCCATTCTTACAGCGGAGGCGTGCAAGAGCAGTGAAAACACGTTGGCTCAGTGATTACATGGCCCACCTCACACTATCACCGTGCGACGCCTAACTCTTTACATAGTACTCCCTCTGTTCCTAAATATTACTAGATGAGTCCCCGCGCGTTGCCGCGGAACAGCGGTATATCTCTCTGCGCAAAATTATCGATTTCATAGAACTAAAAAAACTCTATAACCGCATGACAAATGTGGTAGCCAAAATAAATAAACTCCCATCATCATTTCGATCATCCCATGTAAGGAAAAAAGATCATCCAACTCCTACTGCATAATGGGATTATATTTTTCTTTTTGACATGTTAATGGGACTTAATAGCTCACTTACATGCATGCTACCGGTGCATGCTTGCATGCAGACATGTTGATGTGACTTAAAACCCACTCACATGTATGTGCCACGGTATTTCTGCATGCTTGGACGTGGCTTAGTGCGGAGCCTCTCAACGTCTAGATCAGATGGCTATTATGGACTGATTTACTTCATCTAACGACTACATCAATTTTGATGAGGTGGCTCAAGGAGAGGGTAGAGAATTCCTAGTAGTGGGGGCTAGCTATTACTAGTAGATAAGTCTTTGTAGAGATTCCACTACATACGGAACAAAATGAATGAATCTACACTTAAAATGCATCTATATACATCCGCATGTGGTTCATGGTGAAATCTCTACAAAGACTTATATTTAGGAACGGGGGAGACGGCGTACTAAGCAAGCTTCTCCTCGTTCTGTGAGTTGACGGGACACATCAAAGGTACTCCAGTGTATAGAGCCTTGCCTCTTAGGTAGGCCCCACATTGTTTGCCTCTTTTTTTAGCATAACACGTCAAGTCGCAATTTGTTTGTTCACCCGTGGTAGACGATCCTCCCTCCGCCAAGTGGACAACCAGTACACGTGCCAAATTACCACGTGGGCTGCCTTTTTCATACAGAAATGAGTCCACCGTGTACCCGCACGGGTGTGGTTGGGAAAGAGACGGGATTACGTGCGCCGTGCATGCACCTCTTCTCTTCGTGCACGCCCCCCACCTACGTGGGTGTGTGTGAGAGATACAAACCGCGTTCGTGAGTGTTTTTTGTTTTGGGGTGGGGGGTGGGGTGGCGGTTGATTTCGTGAATTATTTGTGGGAACATGTGTCGATGACATCTCAAACAAAATTTTGCATGCAATGTGTGTGAAATGGAGGCCTCTCCATATCATACATAGAGGGTCGGGCAATCCACGATAAGAGAGGGAGGGGTCATAGCTATCGATAGAGTCAAAGAGAGGATCATGTGGGTGGGTGCGAGATCGATGAAGAGAGCCATCGAAATTGTGTGTGTACAAGTCAAAGATATAGGGAAACTATCCTACCGAAACGTTAGAGGACACATGTCAAGTTTGTGTGTTGCAGGGAGACATGACTAGAGCGCTCAATGTATCGGTGTGTATGGGGGGAGGGGGGAGGGGTAGGCAGAGGCCTAACTATAGAGGTAGAACGACGCGTATATGTGTTGAGAAGGAGAGACCCAGCTATGTCTTGAAGGAGATCGGTCGACATCCATACATAACTGAAGGACGGGAAATATGATGGGACAGAGAGAGAGAGAGAGAGGAGAGAGAGAGGGAGGGAGAGGGGTAGAGTGCTGGATGGGTGATGGAGTTGCTTCTCGAAGATGGTGGGAGAGGCCTACTTGAAAAACTGAGGGTGGAACTGCAATGTTATCAATAAGAGTGGGGATGTGTTTCTGTGTGTGCCTGTGCGTGACAGATCTGTCGGGACGCATCCATGGATGATGAAGGGGAACCATGTGTTTGGTAAGCAAACCTAACTAGATCAGTAGATCAATTGTTGTTTGTCGGAGGAAGGGAGAGACAGAACTAATGAGGTAGATCGATTGCCGTGTGGGTAAAAACGAGTTATAAGGACCTAGCTAGCTATATGTATAGCGAGAGATCAGTCGGTGCACATCCATTTGTTAGAGGCAAATAAGGCCCAGCGAGACAGATAGACAGAGAGAATGGAGCTAGGAGGTGGTGCGAGAGGCCCAACTACTAGCTAGATAGGGGGAGGAGTGTGCGGTCGTGAGATCGACGAAAAGAGGGGCAAGAGTTTACACGTGTGTCTGACCGTATGAGAGACACGAGGCAAGGACACATAAAGGAGGAGATTGAAGGTGTGTTTGTATGTTGTAGGCAGGCATCACTGGAGAGGTTTATCGATCGGTGTGTGTCGGAAAGGAGTTGTGGAGACTCTGGGAGAACAACCTAAAGAAAGAATGTGCCCGGTGGATAGAATGCCGAGGGAGGGGGAGGGCGAGGAGGGCGTGTGCATGCATGAGAGAAAGTTAGTGGTAGCTACAAAGGTTAGAGGATTGTGTGGGTGTAAGAGACTAACAAAGATCATAATTTGATATGAAAGCGGATTCATATATTTGAATAGGAGATCATAGTGTTTTGAACATTGCATGCATGAATATAGCGGTGATACACGTGTTGTTCACATGTTATACCATAATGTGATAATGCATGGCGTTTGCAACTCACAGCTAAATGCCGAACAATCTAAACCATACTATACATCAAACAATCTCACATTTTATTTGAATTTGTGATAATGTGTGGCGTTTGCAGCTTACAACTAAATATCGAACAATCTAAACAATACTTTATATCGAACATTCTCACATTTTATTTGAATTTGTGGTAATGTGTAGTGTTTGCAACTCACATCTAAATACTTGTAGGCGTAGGAGGCGGGGCACCATACATAATGTGATAAACACATTATACATATGAGACATGGTTTAGATTATGAAGATCTAGCTAGAGCTAGAAATGTAATGTGATTTGAAATCAAAATAAAGTGGATTCAAAAAATCTAGTTCGAGTTCATATAGTACACATAGTTCATATGTAACTCGAGACTAATCATGTGGTGTGCTGTGAAGATAATACACAAACAATGGTTTAACTTGACAATAATGATGATTGTAGATCTTATTAAAACAGAGAAACAAATTCAAATGCTTTGACTTCACAACTATCATTACTGTAGATCTTATTCAAATAGAGAAACGAATTCAAATTTAGTTCATATTGAAGCGGTAGTATATACGTTTGGATTGCACTAAAACGTTCATTTGAGTAGTAGGTTGCATGCATTATACACGTAGCGAAATATTTTAATTGAACATAACATGAATTCAAAGTTTTGAATGACATTTGTAGTGCGCATTGATTTGGTACAGTACACATTAGGCTTGTCCGGAAATTTCAACCCGCGCCTTGTTAGCCCGAAATATTTAAGATATATCTTTGTCTCGTTGTGCTCCGACAACTCCATCCACCTCAACCTGCGCCTTGCTATTCTGAAATTACAACGCGCGCGAAAACTCCCACCTCCTGTGAAATCCCGACACGCGAAATGCCCGTGGTACCCCTGAACCGAAAGAACCGCCTCAAATCGGTGGGGGTACTTTCATAACGTACACCACATTTCGGACAAGCGCGCCTCTAAGCCATGGTTCCCCACTGACATCCCATCCGCCCACCCATTCGTACATCGAGGCCACAAAAACCCGTGACGAAACCCCACACCCTGATTCGTCCGCCACCCAGCCGGAGCCTCTTCCGCGACGACGTCGTCCGTAGCAACACCTCGACGTCCCTCATTCACCATACCAGATGAGGATCCGTCGTCGATCTCATCATCCCGCCGGTTTAGCCACCTCGTCCTCCACCTCCAAGGAGCTGCCCCGATGTTCCCCTCGTCTTTCGCGCCACCTCCATTCCCACACCGTTGTCTTCACCTGCACCACCGGAAGAGCATCATCATCACCATTTCCTTGGATGAAGCTGCGGCCTAATCAGCGCCACCAAAGAGGTTGAACACTAATTGCAGAATTTTCTTCTTGATTCGATCTCACGGTGCTGCTGGCGCTCGGTCCCGATCCGACATGGTGCGGCTCCATCCACGACACCGTCGCCGGCCACTTCCTCCACGGCGTCGCTCCCTCGGCGGCAACGTCCACATTAGTAGGAGCTGCTGCTGCTTTAGCTCTTGCTCACGCTGCTGCTCTGCTCTTGCTCTCAGTCCCCTGCCTAGTCCGCTCTTTCTATTGCTCTTGCTCGCGATGCTGCTCTCGCTCTTTCTCTTACTTGCGATGCTGCTCCAATTTAGTTACATTTCAGTCGACTGAATCGACTTTTGGGGCAGTCGATTTTCACGGGGTGGGGGGGGGGGGCTCGCCAGGGTGAAGGAAGAACCAGCCGCAGTGGGGAGGGGGCTCACTGGAGAGGTACCCCACTATGTATCTTATGGTTCAGGATGGGCGCGGTGGTCACGGGCGGTGGTGGGGCGTTGGCGAGGCGGTGGCATGGGGATCGCCGGAGAAAAAGCTCGGCACGGGGGGCCTAGAGGGATGGCCGGGGCGGCGGCGGACCGGCGGTGGGGAGTGTTTTCGGGGTGGGCGGGCGGCGGGGGGCTGCTGTTTGGCCGGTGGTGGCTAGCGGCTCAGGGGGGTGGAGGTTGAAGATGAACCACGGGCCCTTGATTTCGTATCCAACGGCTGCAAAATCGACTGACCAGAGATGAAAAAGTCAGTCGACCAATGTGTAGCCTCACCTTGCTAGTGTGTTCAGTTTCGATAGCAAAATTCAGTTTCGACAGCAAAATTCAGTTTCGACAGTTAAGTTCAGTTTTGACATTTAAGTTCAGTTTCAACAGTTAAGATCAGAGATGAGCGGCTGATGTATTTTACATCTAGCACTTTGTGGTTACGTATTTTACGTCATGTATTGGATATGCTATTAGAATTCCACTCAGGTTAACGTTGTTCATTGTCTCTCTTGTCCTGCTTCAGCCTCGGCGTCGTACAACTCACGAGAGCTGCTCCAATGACGAAACCCTCCATCACAGCGGAGCAGTACCTCGGGCTCCATCTCCAGACGCCTAAGATCTTCTTCCCCTCTTTCGACAACAAAGTTAGCCGGAGCATCCTCATCAGCCAACCCAATCATGCTGAGATCGACATGGCTTCGCCAGAGAGGTTGTACACTTGTTGCATCTCTTTTTTACTCTACATGTTATATATATTGTCCACTGAGCACACGGATTTGTTCCTTTAGTGTCTCCTTGAAAGAAAAAACGTAGGAATTTTAATTTTCACTTGTCCTCCTTTTCAAATTCCTATTCATGAAGCACAAGACTAAGAGATAGTAGCATAATAGCATTATAATTGTACATTTTCTCGTGGTTTGACTTAATCTCACCATGCTTCTTTGCATCCTGTGATCTTCCTTGTAAAAGGCATGAGAATTTACTAAATGGCACGAGCATGGTTTTCTAGGCCGTTCTTGTGGATCCTTTCATGCATCGATTGTTTGAACTTGAATTATGCGCATTAATGCCTAGGAAATGCACATAATCCCCTAAATATGGCAAATGAACCCAGAAAAGTGCCAAATTTTAACACGGTGATTTGCAGGTTGTATGCTCATCATAGAAAAAACTCGTGGATAAAGGACAAAGGAAATTTGGATCCCCCTTCAATCTTGGTGATTTCCCCCTCGAAACCATGAAACTTCCTCGGTGATGGTTCGATTTATGAAAGGCACGCATCACGACATAAGGAAAACATTCTGCAATTTTTACCAGGGCATGGTGAGGCCATACCATGGCACCATGCCAGGCATCATGTCTTCCAACCATGTGTTTCATTTTTTGTATAGTTGTTAACCGAGTAAACGACGCATTTATGGTTGACTATTGTCACACATTTCCTCGAAATATCTGCCCATTCCTTGTAAAAGGCATGAGAATGTGCTAAATAACACGGGCATGGTTTTCTAGACCGTTCTTGTGCACCTTTTGATGCACCAATTGTTCGAATTTGAATTATGTCCATTAATGCCTAGAAAATGTACATAATCCCCTAAATATGGTAAATGAGCCCGGGAAAATGTCAAATTTGAACACATTCCATTTGAGGCGATTTGTTGATCGTTGGAAAAAACTGAATGACAAACTAGGACGGAAATTAGGATTCCCCTTCAATCTTGGGGATTTTCCCTCTTGAGCATGGAACTTCCTCGGTGATGGTTCAATTTATGAAGGATATTAACAAATTCCCATCTGCCACATAACCGCGGGCACGACCCTCGAAAGTTTATACCCTGCAGGGGTGTCCCAACTTAGCCCATCACAAGCTCTCAAGGTCACTGAAGGATATTCCTTCTCCCAAAACAACCCGATCAGACCCAGAATCCCAGTTACAAGGCATTTCGATAATGGTAAAACAAGACCAGCAAAGCCACCCGACTGTGCTGACAAATCCCGATAGGAGCTGCACATATCTCGTTCTCAGGGCACACCGGATAGGTCAAGCTACGAGGAAAACCAACCCTTGAGTTTCCCCAAGGTGGCCCCACAGGTTGCCCGGTTCGGACCAACACTTGGAGAAGCACTGGCCCGGGGGGTTAAAATAAAGATGCCCCTCGAGAGAATGACCCCCAAGGGAAAAGTAATAGGTGGTGGTGAGGCGAATGTTAAAACTGTCAAAGGGGGTCCCATAACCCAAACTGCGTTAGGAACGCAAAATCAAGGAACATAACACCGGTATGACGGAAACTAGCGTGGCAAGAGTGGAACAAAACACCAGGCATAAGGCCGAGCCTTCCACCCTTTACCAAGTATATAGATGCATTAATTAAAATAATAGATATTGTGATATCCCAACATATCCATGTTCCAAGATGGAACAATCTTCAACTTCACCTGCAACTAACAACGCTATAAGAGGGGCTGAGCAAAAGCGGTAACATAGCCAAACAACGGTTTGCTAGGAAGGTGGGTTAGAGGCTTGACATGGCAATATGGGAGGCATGACAAACAAGTGGTAGCTAGCGTGACATAGCGATAGAGCGAACAACTAGCAAGCAAAGATAGAAGTGAATCGAGGGTAATGGTCATCTTGCCTGAGATCCCGCAAGGAAGAAGAACGAGTCTGTGAAGAAGACAAACAGATGTAGCCAAACAAATTCTCACAACTCCAAAATGAAACCGAAGCTAACGAGAGAAGCAAACCGGAAAGAAGCAGACAACATGGTAAACAACCAAACATAATCATGGCATGATGCACAATCAAGTATGATGCATGTCCGGTTTAATGATGCATGGCATGGCAAGGCAAAGTGCAACAAACAATACTACAAGTTAAGTGGAGCTCAATATGCAACGAGTTCCATATTGACGAAACACCACATGACTCATTTAGTTCTCTCTCGGTTATGTACTCAACAATATTATATGTTATTACACATGACAAGGGGTGAAGTATAATAAAACTATTCTATCTAGGCAAGTTTAAATCAGGCCGGAAATAACAAACAACAACTCCGGAAAATCCTCATATGAAAATTTTAGATTTGGTACTATTCTGCCCTAAACACAATTTTAGAGTTGTTAAACATGCAATGTAATGCCACCATGTTAATCTATGCATTTTTCTAGACAAGATGCGTATAAAGTTTATTAAATTTGGAGCTACGGTTATTAAGTTATGAAATAAAACATTTTAACATGGCATATGAGCAAATTTAATCAAACAACTTTTTAACCATTTTAAACATGGGTGAAAGTAGCATATTATAAAACTAGACAAAATTCTAAGCATTTTACATATATGAAGTTTTTACATATGATGCACGGTTTGTGAGATATGATATGCATGAACAACAGGGGATTTTCTGCAAAACTGATTTTCTCTGGAAAATAGACAAAATCGCCAGCGCAGAAAAAACATTACATGCCGCATCTAAAACTGGGCTAAACAGGTACATGAGTGCAGCATAACAGGAATTGTACGAGGCGAGGAATAAGCGGGCGCTCACCAAGGGCCCATTGGGCCGGCTCGGTGACGAGGCTGAGAAAACCTGGGCGGTCCGGGGCGGTTCATAGGTTCGGGCGGACCAGGCCGGTGAACCGGACGAACCGCGCCGGTTCGCCGGTCGAGGGCGGTTCGCGAGCGGGGCGGAGGCATCGCCGTCTCCGGAAACAGCAGCGCGGCAGCAGGGGGCTCCGGCAGGGCTGGAGGAGGCCAGGCAGGCGGGGCAAGGCGGATCTGGCCACTCCCGGCCAGATCCGACTGGCGGAACCAGCGGTGGCGACGTGGGCGACGGGATCTGGCCAGCTGGGCTCGCTGGAGATCCAAAGCGGCGGCGGCGCTGCTGTCCCAAGTAGAGAGAGGAGGGAGATTGGGGAGCACGGAGAGAGCGGAGATGGAGGAGACAGGGTCGGGGTGAGGTCGACCTGGTGGTGGTGCAGAGCACCTGAGCGGAGGTGGTCGTCGGCGGCGACTCCGGTGGGAGGAGGCCGGGGAGGGCAACGCGGTGGTGCGGGTGAGCTTGGGGGAGCCACGGGGAGGCGGAGCGTTCAGGCGGCGGGGCAGATGGGCTGGCTCAGGCCCAGATCAGCCTCGGGCAGGGAGCGCTTGGGCCTATTGAGCCACGGCGGCGCGGGGAGGTCAAGGGGGTGAAGTGTCCTACTCTAATTGGCTAGAGGCGTCGGCGGGAGGTGGCGCGCCCACTGGCGACTCACCATGTGGCGCTGAGGAAGGTGGCCGGCGCGGAATGCGATGAGGGCGGCGGCGGCTGATGATTGAGGCACGGAAAACAAGGTGGGAGGTTGCAGGAGGCCAAAAATGGAAGGGGGTTTATATAAGGAAGGGGATAGGGTTAGATGGTTTTGGGGGTTTTCGGACCCTCCGATAATGATCGGACGACACCAGACGCGGGGGGACTTAGGTTGGGTCTAGGTGGGCTGGTTCAGTGGGCTGTCTGGACGGTCTCAGGCTGAGAGGAGAGAAGAGAAGACAGCCCGGCAACAGTTTCCGGAGACCGAAAATGTCCGACGATAGACCGACTATACTGCCGCTATATGTTTAACGGTTGGGCTATCAAACGAGCTCTGAATGCGACGAAACTTGACAGGCGGTCTATCTACACTCTAATGAGACCGCACGCCAACTTTCAACCCATTCCGAGAACATTTTCCAGCCACTTATAAAATACTATTTCGGACGTGCCGCGGGCGCGTGCGAGTGCCAAGGCTCAGAACAGAGAATGGAGAGAACTGGGGGAAACCGAACGGATGCAAGTTTTGAAAACATGATGATGCAATGTACATGATGACATGGCAAGATGCAACACGCAAGCGAATGACAAGGCAACAACAACGAATAACTGGAAGACACCTGGCGCATCGGTCTCGGGGCGTCACAACACTCCACCACTACAAGAGGATCTTGTCCCGAGATCTAGGATGGCACCGGAGAGACGCAGAAAAGGAAGAGGAGAGGTAAACTAAGTTGCTTCTTGTACAAACGAGTGAAACCAATGAACCTTGAGAGGTTGAACAAATTGAAAGAAAGAATACAACAAAGATGAACAAAGTTGAAAACACTCCGTTAGAAAAGAGGAACAAGGAACATTACGAGAACCATGTAGGTTGAAAGACATAAGAAGGGTTACAATGGACAAGAAGTACATGCAAGCACTCCGGTTGAAACGAGATGTTCAGGGAACGATAAAGATCAATTATGACAACACTCCGGTTGGCAATGGAAGGCATAGAATATGAACTTGGCAAAATGAAAGCACTTGGATGAGACTCCGGTTAGAAGAGGAATGATAGACACAACACTCCGGTTAAAACAAGATAGAGGAGGAATAAGAATGATATAATTTTACAGAACTCCGACTGTAAATGGAAGGAATTGAACATGAACTTGACAAGATGAGAGGATACTTGATGAAATCAACAACACACTGCCTCCGGAACTATTGAAAGAATGACACAAGGGGTAAGAAAGATCTTAGACAGCACTCTGATTAAGAAGGGAGGCAAACTTGATAAGATGAGAGAACTTGAATGGAGGACACGACACTCTGGTTAAATGGATAAGCATGAAAAGAACGTGGTCCTCACAATCCGAGATGATGAGTGAAGAGAGCAACATCACAATGCCTCCAGAAGGAAGAATAGAAGATATATCATTGCAATAATAGAATGGAGAAGAAAATGCCAACTTCTACCACAAATGAGTTTGGAAAGCACCCTTCCAAGAAGGTTATAACGGAGTTGTTGGAAACCCAACAATGAAATGAATAAGCTTATAGTGGGCTTATGGAAAACTTCTCAAAATTGAGGCGAAATTCTGCCACTACGGAAACAAATAATATCATTGATAACACCAACGAGATGAAAAAACTTCTTCCACCAAGATGATAGAGAGATAACTAGGATCATTGATAAGCACCACAATAGCAACATTCCTTAGGGAAGGCTTTAGGTGAAATATGACCCAAGATAACTCCAATGAAGAGATTGATGGGTTCCAAAGGACCTCCTGAACGAAGAGAAAATGATGGGTTTAAAATATCTCATTCTTAACAACTTGTGAATCATGAAACACAAAAATAAATTGTCAAGAATGACATAACACCACCTCAAAAGATAAGGTAGAAAGAATTGCACTTGAATGTAAAATGAAGAATGCTTGAACTCCTCAAAATAGAACATGTGTTGAGCACCCTGTTAAATTTTGTGTATAGCTTGGCGGATCATAACTTCGAGAGAAATCTTGAAGAACAATTGAAGAATTAAAAGAATCCTTGATGAACCACCATGTAGAGCCCCCATAACCCCAACTGCGTTAGGAACACAAAATCAAGGAACATAACACCGGTATGACAAAAACTAGGGCGGCAAGAGTGGAACAAAACACCAGGCATAAGGCCGAGCCTTCCACCCTTTACCAAGTATATAGATGCATTAATTAAAATAATAGATATTGTGATATCCCAACATATCCATGTTCCAAGATGGAACAATCTTCAACTTCACCTGCAACTAACAACACTATAAGAGGGGCTGAGCAAAAGCGGTAACATAGCCAAACAATGGTTTGCTAGGAAGGTGGGTTAGAGGCTTGACATGGCAATATGGGAGGCATGATAAACAAGTGGTAGGTAGCGCGACGTAGCGATAGAGTGAACAACTTGAAAGCAAAGATAGAAGTGATATCGACGGTAATGGTCATCTTGCCTGAGATCCCGCAAGGAAGAAGAACGAGTCCATGAAGAAGAGAAACGGATGTAGCTGAATGAATCCTCACAACTCTGAAATGAAACCGAAGCTAATGGGAAAAGCAAACCGGAAAGAAGCAAACAACATGGTAAACAACCAAACATAATCATGGCATGATGCACAATCAAATATGATGCATGTCCAGTTTAATGAGGCATGGAATGGCAAGGCAAAGTGCATGTCCAGTTTAATGAGGCATGGAATGGCAAGGCAAAGTGCAACAAACAATACTACGTTGGAGCTGCACATAGACTTAACCTCTCATGACATATTTTTCACCGGAACTCCGGACTTGTCTCCGCCCGTAAGTTCCAAACCTCGTGAGCCTGCGGACGCCGAACTTTAACGTTTATCGATCTTCAAGTTCAGCGCCCCAGACGTATTCCAGCACTCGCCTTTGGGCGATGTGCTAAACTCATTAAAGAAGTTGTCCTTGGCAAAGGACTCACAGCCGAACTATATTCGGTTCGAACTAGGGTCTGGCGGTGGAGAATTTTGCTTCCCACCCGCCACCCACTTCATCGCCACGGTCGAGGATTTGACCGACACAATTGATTACGACTCCGAGGACATCGACGGTATGGACGACGATGCCGGAGAAGAAGAGGCATAGAACCCGCCGTTCATCGGACGCTAGACGTCCACTTCCTCGTATGATGTATACATGGTGGATGCACCAAAGGAGAACAGTGGCAATGACAAGGAAGATCCAGCCGAGGATAATGTTGGGGAACGTAATAATTTCAAAAAATTTCCTACGCACACGCAAGATGATGGTGATGCATAGCAACGAGAGGGGAGAGTGTTGTCTACATACCCTTGTAGACTGGAAGCGGAAGCGTTAGCACAACACGGTTGATGTAGTCGTATGTCTTCACGGCACCTCCGAGTTCTAGCACACGTTCAGCTCGATGACTATCCCCGGACTCCGATCCAGCAGAGTGTCGGGGAAGAGTTCCGTCAGCACGACGGCGTGGTGACGATCTTGATGTTCTACCGTCGCAGGGCTTCGCCTAAGCACCGCTACAATATTATCGAGGATTATGGTGGAGGGGGGCACCGCACACGGCTAAGAGAACGATCACGAAGATCAACTTGTGTGTCTAGAGGTGCCCCCTGCCCCTGTATATAAAGGAGCAAGGGGGAGGCCGGCCGGCCCTTGAGGTGCGCCAAGGAGGGGGGAGTCCTCCTCCTAGTAGGAGTAGGACTCCCCTTTCCTAGTCCAACTAGGAAGAGGGAAGGGGGAAGGAAAGAGAGGGAGAGGGAGAGGGAAAGAGGGGCCGCGCCCCCTCCCCTAGTCCAATTCGGACTCCCCATGGGAGGGGGCGCGCCACCCCCTGGGCTGCTGCCCTCTCTCTCCCCTCAGGCCCACTAAGGCCCAATACTTCCCTGGGGGGTTCCGGTAACCCTTCCGGCACTCCGGTTTTCTCCGAAATCACCTGAAACACTTCCGGTGTCCGAACATAGCCATCCAATATATCGATCTTTATGTCTCGACCATTTCGAGACTCCTCGTCATGTCCGTGATCATATCCGGGACTCCGAACAACCTTCGATACATCAAAATATATAAACTCATAATGAAACTGTCATCGTAACGTTAAGCGTGCGGACCCTACGGGTTCGAGAACAATGTAGACATGACCGAGACACGTCTTCGGTCAATAACCAATAGCGGAACCTGGATGCTCATATTGGCTCCTACATATTCTACAAAGATCTTTTATCGGTCAGACCGCATAACAACATACGTTGTTCCCTTTGTCATCGGTATGTTACTTGCCCGAGATTTGATCATTGGTATCTCAATACCTAGTTCAATCTCGTTACCGGCAAGTCTCTTTACTCGTTCCGTCATACATCATCCCGCAGCTAACTTATTAGTTGCAATGCTTGCAAGGCTTATGTGATGTGCATTACCGAGAGGGCCCAGAGATACCTCTCTGACAATCGGAGTGACAAATCCTAATCTCGAAATACGCCAACCCAACAAGTACCTTCAGAGACACCTGTAGAGCACCTTTATAATCACCCAGTTACGTTGTGATGTTTGGTAGCACACAAAGTGTTCCTCCGGTAAACGGGAGTTGCATAATCTCATAGTCATAGGAACATGTATAAGTCATGAAGAAAGCAATAGCAACAAACTAAACGATCAAGTGCTAAGCTAACGAAATGGGTCAAGTCAATCACATCATTCTCCTAATGATGTGATCCCGTTAATCAAATGACAACTCATGTCTATGGTTAGGAAACTTAACCATCTTCGATCAACGAGCTAGTCAAGTAGAGGCATACTAGTGACACTATGTTTGTCTATGTATTCACACATGTATTATGTTTCCGGTTAATACAATTCTAGCATGAATAATAAATATTTATCATGATATAAGGAAATAAATAATAACTTCATTATTGCCTCTAGGGCATATTTCCTTCAGATAAACCTTCCGAAATACAATCCAAGCGTCGGCGTCAGCGGCGCCGCTCTAAGTCACGTCGCAGTAAAGACAACAATACCGGCACAGGAGAAGATAATACTCCAGATGGTGCCGAAGACAATGAAGACCCCGTTGAAATAGCTAATGAACAAGATGAATGGGAAGATGGGCAGGCTAGCTGTGGCAAGAAAGCCACGCACAAAGACTCAGAGGACGGAGGTTATCTTCCGCTCTCCAAGGATGAGGTGAGCCTCGGCACCGATGATTTCATCGTGCCTGAGGAACCTCTGGAGCAGGAGCGCTTCAAGCGCCAGCTAATTGCCACGGCAAGGAGCCTGAAAAAGAAGCATCAACAACTTCAAGCTGACCAAGATCTGCTCAATGATAAATGGACGGATGTCCTAGTAGCCGAAGAGTATGGCCTCAAGTGCCCAACCAAAAGCTACCCAAAGCGCAAATTGCTACCTCAGTTTGACGAGGAGGCGCCAAACTACATACCTCCATCGTACAATGCGGCTGACCGATCACCACGTGGTCGAGACAAAATGGCAACTCACGCCGAACACCAGCCAGCCCCGCCTCTGCGCACAGGTAGAGGTAAATTAGCCCACGGTCATACATATGACCTCCAGCAAAACCTAAACAATAAAGCAGGACATAATAGATCAATCTACGGATCGCGAGGACACGCCTCGACACGCGAGATGGCCACCTATTCGGACATGACAAACTTAGTCATGCGCGGGCTGAAAACCACAGCCAGACTCCATCAGAGCTACATCGCGATATGGCCCGATATAGAGGCACCGCACACCCTCATTGCTTCACCGATGAGGTCCTGGATCATGAATTCCCAGAAGGGTTCAAACCCGTAAATATAGAATCATTCGATGGAACCACAGACCTCGCGGTGTGGATCGAAGACTTCATTCTCCACATTCATATGGCCCGCGGTGATGACCTCCATGCCATCAAATACCTCCCTTTAAAACTCAAGGGGCCAGCTCGGCACTGGCTCAACAGTCTGCCTGCAAATTCTATTGGCAGCTGGGAGGACTTGGAAGAGGCCTTCCTCGATAACTTCGAAGGTACATATGTTCGACCTCTGGACGCTAATGACTTAAGCCATATAGTTCAATAGCCCAGAGAGTCCACCAGGAAATTCTGGACTAGGTTCTTAACTAAAAAGAACCAAATCGTCGATTGTCCGGATGTCGAAGCCCTAGCAGCCTTCAAACACAGCATCCGCAATGAATGGCTCGCTTGCCAACTTGGCCAAGAAAAGCCAAAATCCATGGCAGCCCTCACGGCACTCATGATCCACTTTTATGCGGTCGAGGACAGGTGGTTGGCCTGTAGCAAAAGCAATGCAAGCGACGCCAGCACCCCTGAAGCTAAAACTAGCAAAGACAAGTCTCGAGGCAACATCTACAAGCGTCGAAACAACAGTGATAACACCAAGGACACGACAGTCAATGCCGGATTCAGGGGCTCTAAGTCCGGTCAGCGGAAGAAGCCGTTCCAAAAGAACAATTCAGGCCCATCCGGCTTGGACTGCATACTTGATTGTCCGTGCAAGATTCATGGCACCCCTGACAAACCACCCAATCATACAAATAGAGATTGTTGGGTTTTTAAACAGGCCGGCAAATTACATGCCGAAAACAGGGAAAAGGGATCGCAAAGCGAGGACAATGATGAAGAGCCCCAGCAACCCAACACAGGGGGACAGAAGAAGTTTCCTCCTCAGGTCAAAATGGTGAACATGATATACGCTACCCACATCCCCAAGAGGGAGCGCAAGCGTGCGCTCAGGGACGTCTACGCGATAGAGCCAGTTGCCCCAAAATTCAATCCATGGTCGTCATGCCCGATCACTTTTGATCGCCGGGATCATCCAACCAGTATGCATCATGGTGGCTCAGCCGCACTAGTCCTAGACCAAATAATTGATGGGTTCCACCTGACTCGCATCCTTATGGACAGAGGTAGCAGCCTCAATCTGCTCTATCAAGATACAACATGAAAAATGGGCATTAACCCATCTCGGATCAAGCCCACCAGGACCACCTTCAAAGGAGTCATACCAGGTGTAGAGGCCCGCTGTACGGGCTCAATCACACTAGAGGTTGTCTTCAGATCTCCGGAAAACTTCTGAAGCGAGGAGTTAAACTTTGATATCGTCCCCTTCCGTAGCGGCTATCACGCACTGCTCGGACGAACCGCGTTTGCTCGATTCAACACGGTACCACACTATGCTTATGTCAAGATCAAGATGCCCGGTCCACGCGGCGTCATAACAGTCAATGGAAATACGGAACGCTCCCTTCGTACAGAAGAGCACACAGCTGCCTTAGCAGCAGAAGTATAGAGCGGCCTTCTCAAGCAGAACCTTAATTCGGCTGCCGAGCCCACGGACACCGTTAAGAGGGTCTGGACTACTCTACAGCAGGAGAGCTCGGCTCGTCAGGAGCTCGATTAGCAATCTGGCCTCCGTTGCAGTTCCGATCAAGTGCTGGCATTCGTGCTGCACCTACATAACTACGCACTCAAAATCCCATGGGCATCGACGGAGGCATAGCTAGCTTGTGGTCCGTAGTACGGCTCAACCGACATCAGATACACACATACTTCACTTTTACTTGTTTCCTTTTCAGGTCTCAATCCCACAGGCACCATCTGATGGCCTGGTCATCGGTCCTCTTGAAGGATAAACACACCAAGACGGCGAGAAACATAGACATATGGGGGACTTTTTAGGTGATTCCGTTAACGATAACTTTACCTGTTTTTCAGGACCCACATGCAGCTCTCCCTTGGTTTTGGCATGTCAAATAGCTTGTTGCTTATTGCACTACCTGTATCAATGCGCTTTGACGTACTAATTAAATTACAATGAGAACAGTTTGTGGCTGGAGCTCTAGGACTCCATCTTTTTACCTTCATACCTTTTCTTTTTTTCCAGCTCCCCTGTGGATAATCCTATCAGGTAGCACCTATACACTTTGGTACGCTCGATGCTTGCCAGGGGCTTCATAGCACCCCACGTTACGGCAACAAAAGTATGAACACTTTTTATAAGTATAGTTCGGCACCCTGAATTTAGCATTATATGCATTGGCTCCGAATCATGTCTTTGGTCAATAGTTGGGTTGCCCGGATCCTGTGCTTGCTCCCTTACGTTCCAATATATCGGTAAGGTAGTAAAGGGAGAACTACTGCGATTGTGCCTTGGTTTATCCAAAGGAGCACCTCAGTAGAGAAAGCTGAAAACTGACTGCCATGATGTGGCGAGAGCCAGTCAGCTATTCGGAGGTTGCAAATCGTTGGAGATTTCTTCCGCATTACGTGAGGATTGGTACTTCCCGATCAGACGCTTATAGCACTCTAGTTCAGATACTAGGGTTTGCGCCCATGTTTTTATTGTCGCACTCCTATGGCTAAGTGAGGGCATTACAACCACATAGTCCGGTTGCCTGGTTCGTTGCACTAAACAACTCCTTCAAGGGCCATCTAATTGGATCAAGATTGTTTAGATTCTATCTCGAACACCCCTATACTACCTACGTGGGGGCAGAAGCCGACGACTGTTAACCCTCAGATTTCATACAACACAGCCGCACAGGAAGTAAAAATTTAAAAACATAACAAGCATTATATTGCATAAACACTTTGTTTTTATCATACAAGGCAGAGGGAGATCGCATACATTCATTCAAAGATATTGTCTTTCACACAGTGATCCGCAACAATGCGGGATCCCTCCAGGACACCATCAAAATACAACTCGGGTTGGCGGTGCTCCTTGCCCTCAGGTGGCCCCTTGGTCATTAGCTTCTTGGCATCCATCTTCGCCCAGTGCATTTTGACGCGGGCAAAGGCCATCCATGCACCTTCGATACAGACTGACCGCTTTATAACCTCAAGCCGGGGGCAGGCATCAACAAGCCGCTTCACAAGTCCGAAGTAGATGCTAGGTATCGGCGCAGCAGGCTATAGTCGGACTATCAGCTCCTTCATGGCTAGCTCGGCCGCCTTGTGCAGCTCGACCAGCTGTTTTAGCTAGTCGCTGAAGGACACCGGATGTTCGGGCACAAGATATTGAGACCAGAAAATCTTCTCCGTAGAACTCCCTTCCTTGGCTCGATAGAACTTGGCAGCGTCTGATACGCTGTGCGGCAAATCTCCAAATTTGGGTAAGTAAAAGGAACGCTTCCTTCATAGACTTGCTTTGCATAATGAAAGCCTTACCCGCCACGATCTTCCGAGCCACCTGGATTTCCTGAAGGGCGCTCTGGGCTTCGGCTCGAGCCTCTTACGCGCTTTGGTGGGCCTTCGCAAGTTCGGACACTTGCATCTTGGAATCACGCTCCAAGGACTCGCACTTCTTGACGACGTCCTGGAGCTCTTGCTGAACCTCACTGACCCGGGCCTTGTGCTTCTTGCGCGCGGCGTGTTCCTTGGCCGCTTTGTCCTCGGCCTTCTCTAACGCCTTCTTGAGGGCCGCCACCTCGGTCGTGGCCCCTAATAAAGTTCATGAAACTTTAGTCAGCATGAACCACTCATCTTTCCTAAATATACACGTAGGTTACTGCATACCTTTGTTGTCATCCAGGTGCTTCTTCACGAGGCCGAGCTCTTTCTCGGCCTGCTCCAGGCTCTCCTTCAGTATGGTGACCTCCGCAGTGTGAGCAGCAGCAGCCAGCATCGACGCCTGCTTATTCACATATACATATTATGTTAGACTCCTGCGAAAATTATTTTGATCCCTTGTTCGGCTTTTCCTTTCCGGACACCGAATAGAGCATCAGGGGCTACTGTCCACATTGTGATATTTTTCTACAATTGTTACCTCAAAGCCTGTTAAAAGGCTAGTGCAGGCCTCGGCCAATCCGCTTTTGGCAGACTAAAGCTTTTCGATCACCGTACCAATAAGGACACGGTACTCATCCACAATGGAGGCGCCTCGCAGTGCTTCCAGCAGATTATCCGGTGCCTCTGGTTGGACAAAGGTCACCGATGGAACAGGCACACCTCCTCCTTTCGGGGAAGGCAGTTCGCTGGACTCCGGAGCCGTGCAGGTCTCCGGAATGGTATCTGGCTGAGGGGCAAAGGGAACTTGGCCCCATTGCCAGTCCCCATGGGGGCTTTTCCCCCCATGTGTCCGGCAGCCGAGGAGTCATCCTAGGGCGCCACCTTAATGATTTATGGAATCTCCCCCTGGTCTGGGAAGGTCCTTTGGGACGGCACCTCATCATCACCCTTGGGTGAGGCAGAATGAGCGGGCGGCGGAGACATGCTAGCCATCTCCTTTGAGTCTAGCGAACCCTCTGTCGAGGATCGCGGGGAGCCGTCGTGGGCCGGACTGTAATGGCATAGGTTAAACATATTAATATTACAAACTAGAAAGGACAGGTATTGGGAGGTGCGTAGGGTTTTGGTACTTACGAGGCAGCATGAGGCTTGGTCCGGGGCATTCGCTCCGGACTGTTTTCGACATCCCATGCGGAGTTATCCGCAAGGAAGCCCTTCCCCCTCTTGGGCGCCATCGCCTCCAGATTCTTGCAGGCCTCTCTTTTCTTCTTTCCCCCCTTCTAGGGGAAGCCGCCTTCTTCTTCCTCCTCGCCGTCGTCTTCGGCGCCCAAAGAGTCAGTCTCATCTTCGGACGACATGTCCGAAGCACCCTTTCAGTGAAGGTCACTCCTGCTCCATATGGCCGTCTTCTTGGACTTCTTCTCCAGCACATCATAAGGTGCCGGAAAGAGCACCTACGTTAGGAGTGGGGTTTCCTCATCTTCGGGAAGTGGAGATGGACAATTAATCCGCCCCGCTATGTCGATCTAGGCCTGAAAATTGAGAGGAAGGCTTAGAATACTTCCCAAAATATGCCAGGAAAGGCTATACCTTGAATACATGAAAGAACTTACCGAATTTGCCTGGCGCTTTAAGCTGAGCCCACGATCCTCCATTGTGGGCGGTGGTGTCTCGCCGGCCTTGAAGAGCACTTTCCAGATATCTTCGTGCGTTGTGCCGAAGAGCTCTAGTAGCGTCTGGTGCTTGGCCGGATCAAACTCCCACAAATAGCAAGTTCGGCATTGGCACGGAAGGATCCGGCGAATGAGCATAACCTGGATCACGTTGACGAGTTTGATCCTCTTGGTTATCATGTTCTGAACGCATGTCTGGAGCCCAGTTAGCTAGCTCGAAGAGCCCCGGGTGAGGCCCTTCTCTTGCTAGGAGGTGAGCCGCAGCGGAGCTCCGGATCGAAATTCGGGGGCCGCCACCCAGTTGGTGTTGCGCGGCTCGGTGATGTAGAACCACCCCGACTGCCACCCCTTCATCGTCTCCACAAAGGAGCCTTCGGGCCATGTAACGTTGGGCATCTTGCCCACCATGGCTCCTCCGCACTCTGCCTGTTGGCCTCTCACCACCTTCGGCTTTACATTGAAAGTCATTAGCCATAGGCCAAAGTGAGGCAGGATACGAAGGAAGGCCTCGCAAACGACTATAAATGCCGAGATGTTGAGGATAAAGTTGGGGGCTAGATCATGGAAGTCTAGCCAGTAGTAAAACAGCAGTCCGTGGACAAACGGGTGGAGAGGGAATCCCAGCCCACGGACGGAATGTGCGAGAAACACAACCCTCTCACGGGGCTCTGGGGTAGGAACGATCTGTCCTTCGGCCGGGAGACGGTGAACGATCTCCTTGGCCAGGTATCTGGCGTCTCAAAGCTCCTTGATGTCTTTCTTCTTAAAAGAAGAAGCCATCCAATTGCCACCTGCTCCCGATCCGGACATGGTTGGAGTGTTCTCTCCGGTGAGGGAAGCTAGGGCTTGGGCGCTGGAGTTCTAGAGTGGACGGGCAGAGGAAGGAGAAGGCAGGGGTGAGTGAGAACAATTCCTTATCCCCTTATAAAGGCCGCAAATATCAAACGCCTCATTGCTCGCCTTAAAACTTGCCTATTCCCAAGGGTTGTGTAAACGTCACGGTTGGGTTACCCACGACCGTATTAATGAGAATCCCGTAATAAGGGGACACGATCTCTGCTTTGACAAGACGTGGCAATGGAAACCGCATCTCGAAACATGGGATGGCGGACAAAACGGTTCGATATAGTGACCTGGCAGACGTGATGTCATATTGTAAAAAAATTATTAGCAGATTGCATTCGTAAAATATTATATTCTCTCTATGATTGTGTGTGGTTTGTTACAGCTCCGGACACGATCAATTCGTCCAAAGACTATTTTGGAGTTCGGAAGGAGGAACCCACCTTGCAATGCCGAAGACAGAACTATGTGCCGTATATCTTGTGATTGAAGCCAGGTTCAGGGGCTACTGAGGGAGTCCTGGACTATGTGGTCCTCAGGCGTCCGGCCTGTTAGCAATGGGCCGGACTGATGGGCTGTAAAGATGTGAAGACAGAAGACTGTACCCGTGTTCGGATGGGACTCTCCTTGGCATGGAAGGCAAGCTTGGCGACCGGATATGTAGATTCCCTTCCTTGTAACCGACCTTGTGTAACCCTAGAGGTGTCTATATAAACCGGAGGACTTAGTCCGGAGAGAGATTCATTATCATAGCCATACAAGCTAGACCTCTAGGGTTTAGCCATTACGATCTCGAGGTAGATCAACTCTTGTAATACTCCTATTCACCAATATCAATCAAGCAGGACGTAGTGTATTACCTCCATGGAGAGGGCCCGAACCAGGATAAACATCGTGTCCCTTGTCTCCTGTTATCATCGACCTTAGACGCACAGTTCGGGACCCCCTACCCGAGATCCGCCGGTTTTGACACCGGCATCCCCCCTGCCCTGCCCTTTCCTACTCCCTCTCTCTTTCCTTCTTTCTTCTCTCCTACTCCAAAAAGGAAAAGGGGAATCCTACTAAGACTTGGGAGTCCTAGTAGGACTCCCCACACTTGGCGCGCCCCCTCTAGGGCCGGCCTCCTCCTCCTCCCTCCTTTATATACGTGGCCAGGGGGCACACCATAGACACACAAGTTGATCATTGATCTTTTAACCGTGTGCGGTGCCCCCCTCCACCATAATCCACCTCGGTTATATCGTAGCAGTGCTTAGGCAAAGCCTTGTTCCGGTAGCATCATCATCACCGTCATCACGCGTTCGTGCTGATGAAACTCTCCCTCGAAGCTCTACTGGATCATGAGTTCACGGGATGTCACCGAGCTGAACGTGTGCAGATCACGGAGGTGCCGTACATTCGGTACTAGGATCGGTCGATCGTGAAGACGTACGACTACATCAACCGCGTTGTCATAACGCTTCCACTTATAGTCTACGAGGGTACGTAGACAATAATCCCCCCTCTTGTTGCTATGCATCACCATGATGTTGCGTGTGCGTTGGAAATTTTTGAAATTACTATGTTCCCCAACAACCACGTCAAGCAGGAGCCAACGTCACCGGCACGCAACCGTGGCATCCAAATCGGGTGTCGCGTGAAGGAGGAGCCGACGTAGCCACCACCGCACAACAAGTATGCCCGAATCGACGGGTCGATGTCGTCGCCTCGCTGCAAATGGCGAATAACTCGTCAAGGAGGAACTGTCGCCCGTGATCGCCAAGGCACGCGGGTGCATCCTCCACTACCTCGGCCGGTCACGGCGGTGGCGACGTCTCTCTTTGTCGTGGGCCGTCATGTCGGTCGAGGAAAAGGTAGTGAGGCAGGTGACATGGTAGGTGAGACACAATGCTGCCCGCCGCTCCGCGTTCGCCAAGTCGGACGAGGAGCTGGCATGCGTCCGCAATGACCTGGACCTAGCGCTAACCTAGGCTCTCAATAGTTTTGTCACCACCACCGTCGCCTCAACACGGAGCTCGCCAAGATTGGCGAGGAATGGTCGCTTAGCGACACCTTCGCCAATGCAGACAGGGTAAGGCCGCCACCAGGGCAACGTAGGTGTCATCTGCATTGGCCGTGGTGGCCCTCTGCACTGCGCAAGAGGAAGAGGACCGACTCCTCCACGGGGGCCAGGCGACAGCCCCACGCCCTTCTGCCACCGGAGGCACAATGACTGCGGTGTGGCCTGGTAGGGCGACAAAGCGTACGATGTCGTCGTCCGCTACAAGTTAGCCTCATATTTTTATTCTAGTTCTTAGTTAAATGGTCGAAATATCGACCATTTAATGTAATTACTCCCTCCTTTTTTATTTACTCCGCATATTAGAGTTAACTAAAGTCAAACTTTGTAAAGTTTGACCAAATTTATAGAAATAAATATAAATATTTAGCATAACAAATCTATATGATGTGGAACTACATACAACATTGTGTTGGAATTTGCTAGTGGGATTTTGGCCCAAAGCCCAACTAAAATTCTGAAATTCTCTTGGCCCATTCATGCACACATGTGAGTAGAGTGAGTGAGGCTAAATTTTAGTACCACCTCATAAGTTGAGAGAGAGTTGCACCTCTTTATAAGGTGAGCTCTTCTACCACTTGTATGAGCATGAGAAGAGAATACCTACATGTGCACTCCTCCTCCTCGCTCGCCTCGCCACGCCTCATCACGACGCGCCGCGGGTTGCAGGATTGAGCCGAGCCGAGGATAGAGCTATGCACGTTGTCTATATTTTTGCTGCTCGGGAAATTAACGAGTCATTAATTAATAATTAACGGACGCGTTAATTACTGAACCGTTTCCGATTCTTTTGGATCGTGACAACTCGTGGGGTTTACTCCCACGACCTACCCGGTCCGCACTATATAATCAGGCAGAAGTCTACCCTAGCCGTCGCCGCTTCGTATGGTTTCTCACCACCATTCCAGATCATTGCGCCGCCAAGCAAGTCTTCTCCATCCCTCCTTTCGGCGTGCACCGGGAGAAGGGACAGCAGGCCTCCGGAACCCCGCCTCTCATGATCCTGTACGAGAGAGGGGCGATCAGGTTTTTGGGGAGCGCACTCGCGCGACTGCTAGCTGCGACGACTTCGTGAACGATGACTTCTTCCCCGACCTCGGCAACCTCATCCTTGATGACACGGGCGACAACGTCAACGCCGACGGTGCTACTCCCGCTGCACCGTATGTGATTCTATCCTTCCTGTTCGAGATCGTGGTAGAATTCATGTTTCTAGTATGTGCCCTAGATGTGATCTGTTCATCTACTATCCTAGTTCACATGATTAGTTCAATATTTGATACTGTAGTCATAATTTATCTTCTGTCTATTCAGATTAAATCTCGTTTTAATTTGCTCATATTTCCAACAATCAAAAAAACTTATTATAGGAAATTTACTCTGAGTGGTTTTGCTGCGCATCTGAAGCTGCCTGCCTTTAAGGGGGTGCAATATAAGAGGTGGCGCATGTGAGCAGTCTACTGGTTTCAGACCATGGGCTGCTATGGCGCCGCCAAGGGCAAGCCTGAGGGCGATCTTAATCCAGCACAACTAGAAGCTTTTGAGAAGATCGATACTCTCTTTAAAGGTGCTCTTCTGAGTGTTCTGGATGATTCCATTGTGGATTCGTATATGTCGTTTGAAAATGGCAAGGACATGTGGGCTGCGCTCGAGGCCAAGTTTGGTGCCTCGGACACCGGCAACGAGTTGTACGTCATGGAGCAATTCTATGACTACAAGATGACTGATGAGCGCTCTGTTGTACATCAGGCTCATGAGATACAATCGCTCGCAAAAGAACTTGAGTACTTCAAGTGTGTGTTGCCGGGCAAATTTGTTGCCGGAGGCATCATTGCCAAGCTTCCACCTTTGTGGAACAATTTTGCTACTTCCCTGAAACACAAGAGACATGAGTTTTTCGTTGCGGATCTCATTGGTACTCTTGATGTTGAAGAGCAGTTGAGAGCAAAGCACACACGTGCTCGAGTTACTGAGGGAGCTTCTAGTGCCCACATGGTACAGAAGAAGAACTTCCAGCCCAACAAGTTCAAAAACAACAAGAACAAAACTCAGGGCAAAGGCAAGTTTGATACAAAGAACAAGCCATCACATTCTACCAACTTCAAGAAGAATTCTCATAAGAAGGGGAAGGGACTTTGCCATGTCTGCGGTGATCCTAATCACTAGGCTCCGAAGTGTCCTAATGCTTTGAGGAGCGTGAACATGATAAGAGCGGCAAGTCCGCTAATGTTGTCATCGGTGATACTGATATGAAGGAATTAGGGTACGGTATTTTTCCTACCATCCTTTCAGTATTTCAATCCCCGGATTGGTTAATTGACACCGGTGCCAATGTACATGTTTGTGCTGACGCCTCCATGTTTTCTTCTTACCAGGCCATAGGGACTTCTCCCGTGCTGATGGGGAACGGGTCACATGCCATCGTTCGAGGTGTTGGTACGGTCGATCTGAAGTTTACTTCGGGGAAGACCGTGCATTTGAAGAATGTTCGTCATGTGTCGTCCATCAATAAAAATCTCGTTAGCGCTTTCTGTTTATGTCGAGATGGTTTTAAGTTGGTTTTTGAATCCAATAAAGTTGTAATTTTGTAAGTATGGACAATTGTTGGAAAAGGCTATGAGAGCGGAGGCTTGTTCCGCCTGTCTTTGTCAGATATTTGCACTAAAGTTATTAATAATGTTTGCCACAATAATGAGTATGATATTTGGCATTCACGACTTTGTCACATTAACTTTGGTTGCAAGACGCGGCTAGCCAATATGAATTTAATTCCGAAAATTTCTACTGTCAAAGGCTCTATGTGCCAAGTACGTGTGCAAGCTAAGCAACCTCACAAGTCCCATAAGACTGCAGAGGCAAGAGACTTGGCGCCACTAGAGGTTAAACATTCTGATCTCTGTGAGATGAATGGTGTGTTGACAAAAGGTGGAAAGAGATACTTCATGACGTTGATTGATGACTCCACTAGATATTTTTATGTGTATCTTCTGAAATCAAAATATGATGCTTTAACTTTCTTCAAAAACTATAAAGCTGAGGCAGAGAACCAACTTGATCGAAAAATTAAACGGCTTAGGTCCGATCGTGGTGGAGAGTATTTTTCCAATGAATTTGATCTGTTTTGTGCGGAACATGGTATAATCCGTGAGAGGATGCCTCCCTACTCACCTCAGTCAAATGGGGGAGCCGAAAGAAAGAACCGAACTCTAACTGATATGGTTAAAACCATGTTAGACACATCGGGTCTTTCCAAGGAATGGTGGGGGGAGGCACTAATGACTGTGTGTCATGTCCTAAACCGAGTTCCCACAAAGCATAAGACCATGACTCCATTTGAGGAATGGGAAAGGAAAAGATTGAAACTCTCTTACCTGCGTACTTGGGGTTGTTTGGCGGAAATCAATATACCAATTCCCAAGAAGCGCAAGCTTGGACCAAAAACCATGGATTGTGTTCTTCTGGGCTATGCTTTTCATAGCGTTGGCTATAGATTTTTGATAATAAAATATGAGTTATCTGACATGCATGTTGGTACGATTATGGAGTCGAATGATGCGACTTTCTTTGAGGACCTATTTCCAATGAAGGATATGTTAGGGAACGTAGTAATTTCAAAAATTTCCTACGCACACGTAGGATCATGGTGATGCATAGCAACGAGAGGGGAGAGTGTTGTCTACGTACCCTCGTAGACCGCTCGTGGAAGCGTTATATCAACACGGTTGATGTAGTCGTACGTCTTCACGATCCGACCGATCCAAGTACCGAAAGCACGGCACCTCCGAGTTCTGCACACGTTTGGCTCGGTGACGTCCTCACCTTCTCGATCCAGCAAGAGGGGCGAAGTAGTAGATGAGTTTCGGCAGCACAACGGCGTGGTGATGGTGTTGGTGAAGAACAATCTCCGTAGGGCTTCGCCTAAGCACTACAAAAACTATGACGGAGGATAAACTAGAGGGGATGGGGTTGCCGGCACACGGCTTGGTGTTTCTTGATGTGTCTTGGGTGCTAGCCCTACCCCTCTATTTATACGTTGAGCCTTGGGGTCGAAACTTGGAGTAAAATCCTCCACAAAGTCGGTTTCACCCGAAAGGCAAGAGTCCTTCTCGGATTCCAGGGCCAGACGCCAGGGTTCCCGGCGTCTGGACCCAGATGCCAGGCACCCTGGCGTCTGGCCACTGGACTCCGTAAAACTTCCTTTTGCGCTTTCCAAAAACCTTGTGGGCTTTCCCCTTTGGCCCAAATAAAGTGTTCTCGTACCCAAACATTTCGGGAAACATCCGGAACCCCTTCCGGTGAATTCCGGAACCCTTCCGGACCATTCCGGAGTTCCTCGTCATATCTGTGATCTCATCCGAAACTCCGAACAACATTCGGTCACCAACATACATAACTCATAATACTATATCATTAACGAACGTTAAGCGTGCGGACACTACGGGTTCGAGAACTATGTAGACATGACCGAGACACCTCTCTAGTCAATAACCAATAGCGGGACCTGGATGCACATATTGGCTCATACATATTCTATGAAGATCTTTATCGGTCAGACCGCATAACAACATACATTGTTCCCTTTGTCATCGGTATGTTACTTGCCCGAGATTCGATCGTCGGTATCTCAATACCTAGTTCAATATCGTTACCGGCAAGTCTCTTTACTTGTTCCGTAATACATCATCCCGCAACTAACTCATTAGTTGCAATGCTTGCAAGGCTTATAGTGATGTGCATTACCGAGTGGGCCCAGAGATACCTCTCTGACAATCGGAGTAACAAATCCTAATCTCGAAATACGCCAACCCAACAAGTACCTTCAGAGACACCTGTAGAGCACCTTTATAATCACCCAGTTATGTTTTGACATTTGGTAGCACACAAAGTGTTCCTCCGGTAAACGGGAGTTGCATAATCTCATAGTCATAGGAACATGTATAAGTCATGAAGAAAGCAATAGCAACAAACTAAACGATCAAGTGCTAAGCTAACGGAATGGGTCAAGTCAATCACATCATTCTCCTAATGATGTGATCCCGTTAATCAAATGACAACTCTTTGTCTATGGCTAGGAAACATAACCATCTTTGTTCAACGAGCTAATCAAGTAGAGGCATACTAGTGACACTCTGTTTGTCTATGTATTCACACATGTATCATGTTTCCAGTTAATACAATTGTAGCATGAATAATAAACATTTATCATGATATAAGGAAATAAATAATAACTTTATTATTGCCTCTAGGGCACATTTCCTTCAGTCTCCCACTTGCACTAGAGTCAATAATCTAGTTCACATCTCCATGTGATTTAACACCAGTAGTTCACATCACCATGTGATCAACACCCATAGTTCACATCGTCATGTGTCCAACACCCAAAGGGTTTACTAGTTTCAACAATCTAGTTCACATCGCTATGTGATTAACACCCAAAGAATACTAAGGTGTGATCATGTTTTGCTTGTGAGAGAAGTTTATGTCAACAATGCTCTGCACAGAGCTACTCTAGCTAATTTCTCCCACTTTCAAATTGTACCCAGATTGAGACTTAGAGTCATCTGGATTAGTGTCAAAATTTGCATCGACGTAACCTTTTATGACGAACCTTTTTGTCACTTCCATAATCGAGAAACATATCCTTATTTCACTAAGGATAATTTTGACCATTGTCCAGTGATCTACTCCTAGATCACTATTGTACTCCCTTGCCAAAAACAATGTAGGGTATACAATAGATCTGGTACACAACATGGCATATTTTATAGAATCTATGGTCAAGGCATAGGGAATGACTTTCATTCTCTTTCTATCTTCTGCCGTGGTCGGGCTTTGAGTGTTACTCAGTTTCACACCTTGTAACACAGGCAAGAACTCTTTCTTTGACTGTTCCATTTTGAACTACTTCAAAATCTTGTCAAGGTATGTACTCATTCAAAAACTATCAAGCGTCTTGATCTATCTCTATAGATCTTCACGCTCAATATGTAAGCAGCTTTACCGAGGTCTTTCTTTGAAAAACTCCTTTCAAACACTCCTTTATGCTTTGTAGAATAATTCTACATTATCTCCGATCAACAATATGTCATTCACATATACTTATCAAAAATGATGTAGTGCTCCCACTCACTTTATTGTAAATACAGGCTTCACCGCAAGTCTGTATAAAACTATATGCTTTGATCAACTTATCAAAGTGTATATTCCAACTCCGAGATGCTTGCACCAGTCCATAGATGGATCGCTGGAGCTTGCATATTTTATTAGCACCTTTAGGATTGACAAAACCTTCTGGTTGCATCATATACAACTCTTCTTTAATAAATCCATTAAGGAATGCAGTTTTGTTTATCCATTTGCCAGATTTCATAAAATGCAGCAATTGCTAACATGATTTGGATAGACTTAAGCATAGATACGAGTGAGAAACTCTGATCGTACTCAATACCTTGAACTTGTTGAAAACCTTTTGCGAAAATTCTAGCTTTGTAGATAGTAACACTACTATCAGCGTCCGTCTTCATCTTGAAGATCCATTTAATCTCAATGGCTCGCCGATCATTCGGCAAGTCAATCAAAGTCCATACTTTGTTCTCATACATGGATATCATCTCAGATTTCATGGCCTCAAGCCTCATCGCTTCCTCATAGTTCGTAGGTTCGTCATGGTCAAGTAACATGACCTCCAGAACAGGATTACCGTACCACTCTGGTGCGGATCTCACTTTGGTTTACCTACGAGGTTCGGTAGTAACTTGATCTGAAGTTACATGATCATCATCATTAGCTTCCTCACTAATTGGTGTAGTAGTCACAGGAACAAATTTCTGTGATGAACTACTTTCCAATAAGGGAGCAGGTACAGTTACCTCATAAAGTTCTACTTTCCTCCCACTCACTTCTTTCGAGAGAAACTCCTTCTCTGGAAAGGGTCCATTCTCAGCAATGAATAACTTGCCTTCAGATCTGTGATAGAAGGTGTACCCAACATTTTCTTTTGGGCATCCTATGAAGATGCACTTCTCCGATTTGGGTTTGAGCTTATCAGGTTGAAACTTTTTCACATAAGCATTGCAACCTCAAACTTTAAGAAACGACAGCTTAGGTTTCTTGCCAAACCATAGCTCATACGGTGTCGTCTCAACGGATTTAGATGGTGCCCTATTTAATGTGAATGTAGCTGTCTCTAATGCATAACCCCAAAATGATAGTGGTAAATCGGTAAGAGACATCATAGATCGCACCATATCTAATAAAGTATGGTTACGACGTTCGGACACACCATTACACTGTGGTGTTCCAGGTGGCATGAGTAGTGAAACTATTTCACATTGTTTTAACTGAAGGCTAAACTCGTAGCTCAAATATTTTACTTCTGCGATCATATCATAGAAACTTTTATTTTTGTTACGATGATTCTCCACTTCACTATGAAATTCTTTGAACTTTTCAAATGTTTCAGACTTGTGTTTCATCAAGTAGATATTCTCATATCTGCTCAAATCATCTGTGAAGACCAGAAAATAATGATACCTGCCGCGAGCCTCAATATTCATCGGACCACATACATCAGTATGTATGATTTCCAACAAATCTGTTCCTCGCTCCATTGTTCCGGAGAACGGAGTCTTAGTCATATTGCCTATGAGGCATGGTTCGCATGCATCAACTGATTCATAATCAAGTGATTCCAAAAGCCCATCAGCATCGATTTTCTTCATGCGCTTTACACAAATATGACCTAAACGGCAGTGCCACAAATAAGTTGCACTATCATTATTAACTTTGCATCTTTTGGCTTCAATATTATGAAAATGTGTATCACCACAATCGAGATCCAACAAACCATTTTCATTGGGTGTATGACCATATAAGGTTTTATTCATGTAAACAAAACAACAATTATTCTCTAACTTACATGAATAATCGTATTGCAATAAACATGATCCAATCATATTCATGCTCAACGCAAACACTAAATAACATTTATTTTAGGTTTAATACTAATCCCGAAAGTATAGGGAGTGTGCGATGATGATCATATCAATCTTGGAACCATTTCCAATACACATCGTCACTTCACCCTCAACTAGTCTCTGTTCATTCTGCAACTCCCATTTCGAGTTACTATTCTTAGCAACTGAACTAGTATCAAATACTGAGGGGTTGCTATAAACACTAGTAAAGTACACATCAATAACATGTATATCAAATATACCTATGTTCACTTTGCCATCCTTCTTATCTGCCAATTACTTGGGGTAGTTCTCCTTCCAGTGACCAGTCCCTTTGCAGAAGAAGCACTCAGTTTCAGGCTTAGGTCCAGACTTGGGTTTTTTCTCTTGAGCAGCAACTGGCTTGCCATTCTTCTTGAAGTTCCCCTTTCTTCCCTTTGTCCTTTTACTTGAAACTAGTGGTTTTGTTTACCATCAACACTTGATGCTTTTCTTGATTTCTACCTTCGTCGATTTCAGCATCACGAAGAGCTTGGGAATCGTTTTCGTTATCCCTTGCATATTATAGTTCATCACGAAGTTCTACTAAATTGGTGATGGTGGCTAGAGAATTCTGTCAATCACTATTTTATCTGGAAGATTAACTCCCACTTGATTCAAGCGATTGTAGTACCCAGACAATCTGAGCACATGCTCACTGCTTGAGCTATTCTCCTCCATCTTTTAGCTATAGAACTTGTTGGAGACTTCATATCTCTCAACTTGGGCATTTGCTTGAAATATTAACTTCAACTCCTGGAACATGTCATATGGTCCATGACGTTCAAAACGTCCTTGAAGTCCCGATTCTTAGCCGTTTAAGCATGGTGCACTAAACTATCAAGTAGTCATCATATTGAGCAAGCCAAACGTTCATAACATCTGCATCTGCTCCTGCAATAGGTTTTTCACCTAGCGGTGCATCAAGGACATAATTCTTCTGTGTGGCAATGAGGATAAACCTCATATCACGGATCCAATCTTTCAACTTAGTTTTCTCTAGGAACATATCAAAAATAAAATAGGGGAGCTAAACGCGAGCTATTGATCTACAACATAGATATGCTAATACTACCAGGACTAAGTTCATGATAAATTTAAGTTCAATTAATCATATTACTTAAGAACTCCCACTTAGATAGACATCCCTCTAATCCTCCAAGTGATCACGTGATCCAAATCAACTAAACCATAACCGATCATCACATAAATGGAGTAGCTTTCAATGGTGAAAATCACTATGTTGATCATATCTACTATATGATTCACGCTCGACCTTTCGGTCTCAGTGTTCCGAGGCCATATCTGCATATGCTAGGCTCGTCAAGTTTAACCTGAGTATTCTGCGTGTGCAAAACTGGCTTGCACCCATTGTAGATGGATGTAGAGCTTATCACACCTGATCATCACGTGGTGTCTGGGCACGACGAACTTTGACAACGGTGCATGCTCAGGGAGAACACTTTTATCTTGAAATTTAGTGAGAGATCATCTTATAATGCTACAGTCAATCAAAGCAAGATAAGATGCATAAAAGATAAACATCACATGCAATATATATAAGTGATATGATATGGCCATCATCATCTTGTGCTTGTGATCTCCATCTCCGGAGCACCGTCATGATCACCATCGTCACCGGCGTGACACCTTGATCTCCGTCGTAGCATCATTGTATTCTCGCCAATCTTATGCTTCTACGACTATCGCTACCACTTAGTGATAAAGTAAAGCATTACAGGGCGATTGCATTGCATACAATAAAGCGACAACCATATGGCTCCTGCCAGTTGCCGATAACTCGGTTACAAAACATGATCATCTCATACAATAAAATTTAGCATCATGTCGTGACCATATCACATCACAACATGCCCTGCAAAAACAAGTTAGACATCCTCTACTTTGTTTGTTGCAAGTTTTACATGGCTGCTACTGGGCTTAGCAAGAACCGTTCTCACCTACGCATCAAAACCACAACGATAGTTTGTCAAGTTGGTGCTGTTTTAACCTTCGCAAGGACCGGGCGTAGCCGCACTCGGTTCAACTAAAGTTGGAGAAACTGACACCCGCTAGCCACCTGTGTGCAAAGCACATCGGTAGAACCAGTCTCACCTAAGCGTACGCGTAATGTCGGTCCAGGCCGCTTCATCCAACAATACCGCCGAACCAAAATATGACATGCTGGTAAGCAGTATGACTTATATCGCCCACAACTCACTTGTGTTCTACTCGTGCATATAACATCTATGCATAAAACCTGGCTCGGATGCCACTGTTGGGGAACGTAGTAATTTCAAAAATGGTTCAGCAATTAAATGGAGCTAGCTGACCTAAACATTACTCTAACAAATTAAAGACCGGCGCTCTTAATTAAACAAAACAAAGAGTACTACTATGGATGGTGCTCATCGATCTCCGCCGCCGCCTCCATGTCCAGCTCGCGCTCGACGGTCTCCTGGGGAAGGGGCTCCATGGCATCCATCGCACCATACTCGGCAAGCATCTCTCCATCCGCGTCCGCCATCTCTTTGGAAAAGGCCGCCACGAGCTGGGCGTGGGCGGATGCAATCTGGGCTTGGACATGCTCCATCGTCGCAAGGTATGCGGCGGAGGAACGAACGGCTGCTCGAATGCTCTCGGCGATTGCCAGCTCTTCGGCCGTGGGTTGCCGACCGTTGTCGGAGAAGCTTCGTTTGATTTGTGCGGTGACCGCTAGGAGCTGAGCGTGGGCGGCCTCCATCAGGGCTAAGGCTACCGCTGCGGAACGAACAGTTGTTGTGCCACTCTCTCCAGTTGCTATCCCCGAGGCAGATGTTCCTGCCGCCACCTAAGAAGCAACAACGGCCGTTTGGGCTGCCTTTGCTGCCTGGTCGCAGATTGCGGCCGCGTTCATGCACCTTGTTAGCACGCGGATGGCGGCTGCGGCCACGCTCTCGCCGGAGTGGGCAACCGAAATTGCCCTCACGACATGGGTCCACGTCCCATCTTTCACTGGCGATGATTGAACAGTGAAATGATATTTGGGGAGCGAGCTTGTGTGCTTGAGATGCCGGCTGTGGACTGTAGCCGACGCACCTTCTCACGTAAGCCATAGGCGTACTATACACTGACTGTTCTCCAGGATATTTTGTGCTGCATCTCACATGGTTACTGATAATAAACTGTGTGCAATCTACTTGATTTTTCATCTTGATTTGAATTACATAATGGGGTCACAGCGGCAATGGACGGTGTTTGAATTGCTAGACCTTTTATCTGGAGTGAACATGCAACTATATGCGTGTCGCAAAAGAATTGGAATTATTTAGGGTTCGTTTGAACATTTTATACATTAAATTGGTTTTCTAGCCATTTCAGGTGCATAATTCAAATTTGAACTACATGCACATGCTCCAGTGCATATAAATTGGTTGAAAAATCAAATCTGTGTCCTTGGTTGCATGCTTAGGTCCCATGCAAGAAATGGGAATGAATTTCAAACACCCTGCCACTGTCACTCGGTCGCAAACATTGAGATGCCTGGTTTTTAAATTCTAGTAAATCCAAAACTCGTCTGAAATTCATGAAACTTGGCATGCTATCATGGAGCGGCATCAAGATGCTGTGGTAAATTTTTTGTCCCATTTGGGGCAGGTTTGGGTATAAGCTTCTCTCAAACCAGAGCTTCTCACAACAAGCGTGACGGTTTCAGTAGGGAACGTGCCACCTTTGGGGACAAAACGATATCCGTTGCCACTTATTGCTTTCAAAATTTTTCTCTGTCAACATAGAACAACATGAGTGTTGTGTGAATTTTTGTGATTTTTCGGGGTTCGTTTGGACATTTTTATGCATTAACTGAGTTTTCAATGCATTTATGTGCATAATTCAAATTTGAACTACATGCACATGCTCCAATGCATATAAATTGGTTGAAAAATCAAATACGTGTCCTTGCGTGCATGCTTAGGTCCCATGCAAGAAATGGGAATGAATTTCAAACACCAGGGCACCGTTTATTGCCGGCAAAACATTGAGATGCCTGGTTTTTAAATTCTAGTAAATCCAAAACCTGTCTGAACTTCATAAAATTTGGCATGCTATCAGGGAGCGGCATCAACATGCCATGGTAAAAAATTTGTCCCATTTGGGGCAGGTTTGGGTATATGCTTCTCACAAACCGGAGCTTCTCACAACAAGCATGATGGTTTTCATTAGGGAACGTCCCCCTTTGGGGACGAAACGATATCCATTGCCTCTTATTGCTTTCAAATTTTTCTCGTGTCAACATAGAACAAGAGGAGTGTTGTGTGAATTTTTGTGATTTTTTGGGGTTCCTTTGGACATTTTTATGCATTAACTGAGTTTTCAATGCATTTATGTGCATAATTCAAATTTGAACTACATGCACATGCTCTAGCGCATATAAATTGGTTGAAAAAATCAAATATGTGTCCTTGGGTGCATGCTTAGGTCCCATGCAATAAATGGGAATGAATTTCAAACACCAGGACACCGTTGATTGCGGGCAAAAATATTGAGATGCCTGGTTTTTAAATTCTAGTACATCGAAAACCCGTCTGAAATTCATGAAACTTGGCATGCTATCATGGAGCAGCATCAACATGCCGTTGTAAAATTTTTGTCCCATTTGGGGCAAGTTTGGGTATATGCTTCTCACAGACCGGAGCTTCTTACAACAAGCATGATGGTTTTCAGTAGGGAAAGTCCCACCTTTGGGGACGAAACGATATCCATTGCCTCTTATTGCTTTCAAATTTTTTCTCGTGTTAACATAGAACAACAGGAGTGTTGTGTGAGTTTTTGTGATTTTTCGGGATTCGTTTGGACATTTTTATGAATTAACCGAGTTTTCAATGCATTTATGTGCATAATTCAAATTTGAACTACATGCACATGCTCCAACGCATATAAATTGGTTGAAAAATCAAATCTGTTACCTTGGGTGCATGCTTAGGTCCCATACAAGAAATATGAATGAATTTCAAACATAAGGGCATCGTTGATTGCCGACAAAACATTGAGATGCCTGGTTTTTAAATTCTAGTAAATCCAAAACCCATCTGAAATTCATGAAACTTGGCATGCTATCATGGAGCGGCATCAACATGCCATGGTAAATTTTTTGTCCCATTAGGGGCAGGTTTGGGTATATGCTTCTGACAAACTGGAGCTTCTCAGAACAAGCATGATGGTTTTCGGTAGGGAACGTACCACCTTTGAGGGCGAACAGATATCCATTGCCTCATAGTGCTTTCAAAATTTTTCTCGTGTCAACATAGAACAACAGGAGTGTTTTGTGAATTTTTGTGATTTTTCGGGGTTCGTTTGGACATTTTATGCATTAAATGAGTTTTCAATGCATTTATGTGCATAATTCAAATTTGAACTACATGCACATGCTCCAGTGCATATAAATTGGTTGAAAATTCAAATCTGTGTCCTTGGGTGCATGCTTAGGTCCCATGCAAGAAATGGGAATGAATTTCAAACACCAGGGCACCGTTGATTGCCTGCAAAACATTGAGATGTCTGGTTTTTAAATTCTAGCAAATCCAAAACTCGTTTGAAATTCATGAAACTTGGCATGCTATCATGGAATGGCACCCAACATGTCGTGGTATTTTTATTCTCCATTTTGAGAGAAGGCGCACTCGAATAATGACAGCCAACAAAGGCATTTTGAAAAAATAGCTGCCACTTTAATGTCTCAAACGTTTGTATAATTCAAATAGTGTGTGTTCTGTTTACCATTCACGTGTCGCCACGTGTCTTGGTTTTAATGGCTGTAGGAGGTGCCATGTGGACAGCTGCTTAACGTTGACTGAACGGGAGTTGTGCGAGCACCGTCCGGTGCGCAGGCTGACGGAGAGGCGTGCAAGCAATCCTCGAATGCGTAGGCTCACCGGGAAGCATGCGATCTGTACGCTGCACAGGCTCACTAGGAAGCGAGCCCCTTGACTTCCATGGCCGCCCGCCTTGCTCGCATCCTCTCCATTAATGGCACCCAAGCCATAGTTTAGTTCGCTTTTTAAATATAAAACAATCATCACAAACATTTTAGTTAGAACACCCGTATGCAAATTGACAACTTCCCTAGGAAGCCAAGTGAAAATGTGCCGAGCAGGATTTCTGCTGCTCTTGATCGCAAACGTTTTAGATAGAACACCTGTATGCAAAGTGAGAGAAGCGCAAGATTTGTGCATCCCTTCAACGCAAACGGTTGTTTTGGATGACCCATGTGCAACCACGTACAAACAATTTGGTAAGATTTGTCAATGCTTGTAACACCACGATTTGTCAAAATACGAAGCCGAAAATCACTAATAGTATCTAATTTTTGCAACTAAATTCAGTAATTAAGCATAGATTACATTCATAGATTAAGCAGTCATTCTTAATTTATACAAACAGTTCAACTCAACAGCTGAACCGACCAAACTTTTCCCCAATTCTTACCAACCACGTACTAGAATAGCTAGTTCAACTATATATACTACCTAATTTTAAGTACGTTGTACAGTTCCACCACATCTATAGTCAGATGAACTGAACAAAATAGCCCCTAAATACAACTACTACTACTACTGCTGCTGCTGCTCCTACTACTACTACTACTACTACTACTACTACTACTACTACTACTACTACTACTACTACTACTACTTCTTCTTCTTCTTCTTCTTCTTCTACTACTACTACTACTACTAGTACTACTAGTACTACTACTACTACTACTACTACTACTACTACTACTACTACTACTACTACTACTACTACTTCTACTGCTACTTCTACTGCTGCAACTGCTACTTCTACTGCTGCTACTACTTCTACTGCTACTTCTACTGCTACTACTACTTCTACTGCTACTCCTACTTCTACTGCTACTGCTACTGCTACTTCTACTGCTACTGCTACTGCTACTACTACTACTACTACTCCTACTGCTACTGCTACTGCTACTGCTACTTCTACTGCTACTGCTACTCCTACTTCTACTGCTACTGCTACTGCTACTGCTACTTCTACTCCTCCTACTACTGCTACTCCTACTACTACTGCTACTGCTACTGCTCCTCCTACTACTGCTCCTCCTGCTCCTCCTGCTCCTACTTCTCCTTCTCCTGCTCCTGCTGCTGCTGCTACTACTCCTGCTGCTACTCGTACGGTGCTTGCCACTGTTGCAGCTTCAGTGACGCTCACCTCGAGCGCCCTCTGCCGCTCCAGATGACCCCTCTCGAAGCGGTGGTTCTCCTTGTAGATCTCCTGATTCCTCGCCTCTAAGGCGGCATGTGCCGCGGCCACGGCGGTGGTAAGGCTCTTTACGTGCTCGACGAGGTGCTCCTCCTCCTCCCGCATGAACTCGGTGTAGCACGCAAGGTCGCTGACACATGTGCGGGCATCCACCTCTGCCTCCCGCCTTCGGGCGGCGGTGGCGGAGCGGGTGATGACCTCGGCGGTCGACGGTGGGCTGGAGGCCACGGCGCCGACGACAGGGTGGCGGCCACGACCATCACCTCCCGCCTTCGGGCCACGATGGCGGAGCGGGTGATGGCACAGTGGCCGGCAGTGGGGTGGAGGCCATGATGGACACCTCCCGCCTTCGGGCTGCGGAGGCGGAGCACGCGATGGCCCTGGATTTCGACGGTGGTGTGGGGCAACGACGGCCAGCAACAGCTGCCGACGGGCACCGGTGGCGGAGCGTGTGGTGGGTGTTCCGCGCACACCCAACTGGGACGCCACACGCACTACACTACGCCGGTGACTTCGCCGCCACCGCGGTGTAGCCTCCCAGCTGGAGATGTCCTCTGATGAGGGCAGAGTGGCTGAGCGACGACGACGGACCGGTGCCATTGCCGATTGTCGGAGAAGCAGACGAGATAAGCTACAGGGAGGGAGGGGAAATGCGACGTAGGACTCCCCGGCCGTGAGGGTTTTTATAGCAGGCCGGTAAGCATTGGGATTTTGGGGGATTTCACCGAGTCAGGCGGGAATATTGCGCGTGAACCTGCGAGGTTACGCGGGAACGGGCTCACCAACGATTCATTGGCGCCACCGTTTGGCCAAAAGGACGCCCCTACGCGCTGTGCAAGCTTGCGCTGTAAGCCATCTGTGGCAGTGGGGTGACAAGACATGCGAGAGGAGGACGAAAGTCCACGTACACATATGGTGAATAAAAAAATGTTTGCGATTTAATTACGAACTATACCACCATCCTGGTTTATAAGTATGATTTAACTAGTAAAATACGAATGCATGTCGCCAAACATTATATAGTTGGATTTGTATTTGAACATAGTTTCTAATTATATAATTTTTAGAACATGCATTAACATTTTGTTGGTTAAATTTGAGGGCAAAGTATGGCACAAAATATAAAGGAGACTATAGACTAGATGGAGCTGGTAGCACACGGCCGCTCTCTACACAGCGACACAACTGTCGGCTGGCTTGTAGGCGACCATTTCCTGCCTGTTCAACTGCTCTATGCGTGTGGTTGCCTGCGGTTCAGGTGGCCGCGGCACGCTCTGCTCACGCCCCGCCGCGCGCGCTCTACTCTTTCGTCCCTCCAGGTGCTCTGCCCTTGTCCCTCCATGCGCGTTGCCAGTGTTTGGGGACAGTGCACGATCACACATGTTCGTGTGCAAGCGGTTGCGTCGGGCGTGACGCGACGATGTAATTACCCGCTACAAAAAATACCATGCGAACGCGCCGAGAATCCATGCCGCCCGGCCGCCTTTTATTCACGTGTCCATTTACCTTCATCTCTCGTCTCACACGACACAATAAGCACACCCACAAGGACACATACAAAGAGGACATCCAGCGGTTCCAATGGCGCTCCCAGTGGCCGACGACGACAACGGCGGGCAATTCACCACGCATCATGTAGTGGACACCCACGTGAGGGCGAAGGACCTCTCGGTGGTGTACACGTATGATTCGGTCTTGGTGGAGAGCTCCATCCAAACTATGGAGCAGTTCCTTGCCGAGGACAAGTACCGAGTGGTCGGCTTCGACCTCGAGTACATCATCGATCGTGTCGGGCACGATCAGAAGGTTGACATCGCCCAGTTGTGCATGCGACATGACGTCCTCATGTACCACTACCACCTTGCCACAAGGCCCTGCGAGCATTTCTCCAGGTTTATCAACAACTCCGACTACAGTTTCACTACGGTGGACACCACCAACGATCTAAAAGCGCTCAAGGTTTCGGACTTGAAATGCCCGAATCTTCTCAACATCCAGCACCACTACAAGGTCTGGGGCAGCGACAAAAACAAACTGAACTCCCTGGTTGACCTCGCCTCAGCCATCATCGACCCCTACGACGCGAAGATGAAGGAAGAGAGCAATAAGGACAAGAATTCCTGGCACAGTGTGTGGCATGAGAGACTGGATGAACAACATGTCAAGTACGCGGCCATGGACACGTACACAAGCTATGAGATGTACAGGCAGATCGTTGACATGAGGAACTATCTTCTTCCTGACCCAGACGAGGGATCGAGCCACATAGCAGTGGCGGGAGCGTCATAAGAAGTAGATGACTAGACGATCGTTTCTCCTACTTTAGAATGCATGCAATTGTTTATTCCAGCGTGTGCGAATGATCTGTATAGTCACTTATATATATATATACATATATATAGACACACACACACACACGTTATTCTACTGTAGACAGAGCAATTCACACGGCTTATTAGCAGCAATCGTCTGTGTTATTATTGGTCTTCACACACATTTCTGATTACGGACCTGTTTGCTGCGTATCACACACACCTTGATCTGCCTGACCATTTCTTTTGTGTTTCCTAATCACAAATAGTTCATTCGAGTGAACTGTATGCTATATATCGCACATGCCTTCATCAGGCTGCCCGTTTCTTTTGTTCCGCCTCATCGCAAATAGTTCATTGAGCTAAACCGTATGCCCTGCATCGCACACGCAACTAAAATCTGAACCGTGTTTGATAGCTCCGCCATCACAAACGTTTTGCACCTTTTTTATGGTTCTTTTACACCACCGTTTGCGATTATGGCATCGCACACAATTTCGTTGAAGGGTCTCTGATCGTAGTGTCGCGTTTGGACCATCCTGCAGTAGTGTTCGTCTGGAGTGAAGAATAACTTTCGATATCTCCAAGGCACAAAAGATCTTGGCCTATTTTTCTAGTTCCAAAAAATCAGGACTCTGATATGGTTGGATATGTAGATGTCGGCTATTTGTCTGATCCCCATAATGCTAGATCTCAGACCGGTTTCGTGTTCCTACATGGGGGGCACTACTATATCATGTAAGTCTTCAAAACAGACTCTGGTGGCAACATCTACCGATCATTCTGAAATAATTTAATTATTTGAAGCAACATGCGAATGTGTATGGCTTCGCAGAATCATAAACCACATACAACAGTCATGTGGAATTGATTTGATAGAATCACCAACCATTATCTATGAAGATAATGTGGCCTGTGTTGCACAGATGCAAACAAGATGCATCAAGAGTAATATCACTATGCATATTTCTCCTAAGTGGTTTTCCCCCATGATCTTCAGCAAAGCGGGGAAATAAACATCTTGCAAATTAAATCATGTGAAAATCTTGCTGATTTATTTATCAAGTCTCTACCAAATTCTATGTTCCAGGGTATGCGACGACTTCGAAACTTGCAAGCATCAGGGGGAGTCTCTTCTTGAGATATCCTTGTCCACACATCACATTACGCTATCTCTCTTTGTGAGTATATGTTTCAGGATCTCATCAAAGATTTTATGAAGAACTTTTGGAGGAGAATCTTTTGAGATGATAGAGCCTCCTGGATAATCGTGAAGATGATACTACATGGTCAAGTGTGGATTAGGGGGAGTGTTAGAATTAATTACAATTTGTAATTAGGGGAAAATCTCCCCTTGCCAAACCGTCATTGCGGTTTGTCCAGCAACAGACGCCTCCGTTCGATCTCCTGGAACCGACGTCCCCTCGAAGGATCGTCATGTCTCTTCAGATCATATAAAGGGCTCGTGTAACCATCGACAAATACATGGATTTCACTTTTCAATCTCAAACACATAGTAAGGATATCACTTTCGAAAGTGCCCTTCTCTGCTCGAGCTCACGAGCGAATAAGAAAATACTCGAGCTCACGAGCGGACAGTAAAATAAGAAAAAAGGGAAAATTCAAAAATTTCGGAAACTTTTTTGAGGCAACATTTTACATATGGTTTCAGTGCTTGCAAATTTTCATAACGAAATACTTCATCCATCTCAAAATAAGTGTCTTAACTTTGTACTATAGTATAAAGTTGTACTGAGGTTGAGACACTTATTTTGGGATGGAGGGAGTAACATTCGTGGAGATCGTGGCAACAAAAACAAAACTAACACTAAAAATAGCTTTTTTGGAGCATCACTTTTATCTTTTTGCCATGACTTACACGAATATCATTTTACGATGAAATTTTGCAAGTATTTAAAAAATATGTCTAATGTTGACACAAAAAATTCAGTTTTTCCAGTTTTTTTTAGGATTTTACTATTCACTCGAGCTCATATGAGATTTGTCATATGAGCTCGAGCTATGTTTATCCACTTCCTATTACATTCTCGTTCTACCACCATGACCGTATATATCTTTCGCTAATAATAAAGGGGCTATTGCTTCTTACCACCGTAATTTCGTCCGTTTTTGCCCGTTCACAGCGCTCATATTATATTTTTTATATCCGAGGTGGTACTAATCTAAATACCTGCCTGTACGTCAAAAGCATCGTGGTTACGTATGTCAAATGTGTTTTGCTCCTATACTTGGGCCTGCATCCACGCGTCGTGGCTCCTGGGCAGTGGACTTGGCCCGTTTAAGTCACACAAATTGTGAAAGGTGTCCCAGCTGCAGTGGGGGATCTAAATACCTGTATACGTCAAAAACATATTTTTTCTACTGATACGTCAAAGGCATTTCGCTCCTGTACTTGGGCCTGCATGATGGAAATATGCCCTAGAGGCAATAATAAAGTTTTATATTTCCTTATTCAAGATAAAGGTTTATTATTCATGCTAGAATTGTATTTATCGGAAACCTAAATACATGTGAAAATATATAAACACCGTGTCCCTAATAAGCCTCTACTAGACTAGCTCGTTGATCAAATATGGTTAAGGTTTCCTAACCATAGACATGTGTTGTCATTTGATAACGGGAATGATGTGATGGACAAGACCCATCTGTTAGCTTAGCATAATGATCGTTCAGTTTTATTGCTTTTGCTTTCTTCATGTCAAATACATATTCCTTCGACTATGAGATTATGCAATTCCCGGATACCGGAGGAATGCCTTGCGTGCTATCAAACATCACAACATAACTGGGTGATTATAAAGATGCTCTACAGGTATCTCCAAAAGTGTTTGTTGAGTTGACATAGATCGAGATTACGATTTGTCACTCCAAGTATCGCAGAGGTATCTCTGGGCCCTCTCGGTAATACACATCATTAGTTTGCAAGAAAACGACTAAGCAGTTAGTCACGAGGTGATGTATTACAGAACGAGTAAAGAGACTTGCCGGTAATGAGATTGAACTAGGTGAAGATACTGACGATCGAATCTCGGGCATGTAACATATCGACAGAGAAAGGGAATAACGTATGTTGTCATAACGGTTCGACCGATAAGGATCTTTGTAGAATATGTAGGAGCCAATATGGGAATCCAGGTTCCGCTATTGGTTATTAACCGGAGAGGTGTCTCGGTCATGTCTACATAGTTCTCGAACCCGTAGGGTCCGCACGCTTAATGTTCAATGACGATATTGTATTATACGAGTAATGTGATTTGGTGACCGAATTTTGTTCGAAGTCCCAGATGAGATCACAGACATGTCGAGGAGTCTCGAAATGGTTGAGAGGTAAAGTTTGATATATAGGACGATGGTATTCGGACACCAGAAGTGTTCCGGAGGGTACCAGATACATATAGGGTCAACGGAAAGGGTTCTGGGCACCCCCGACAAAAGATATGGGCCTTATGGGCCAAGAGGGGAAACGCATCAGCCACAAGGGCCTGGTGCACCGCCATATGGGCAGAACCAGAGGAGAAGAAAAGAGGGGAAGGGAGAAGGAAAGGGGGGTTCTGCCTCCCCCTTCCTTCCCTCCTCCCCCTCTTTACTCCTCCTCCGATAAATAAGGAAGGGGGGCACCGACCTAGGAGGAACCCAAGTAGGATTCGGTCCTACTTGGGGTGCCTCCTGGCATCTCCCGGTGCCCCCTCCACCGTAGTGCTGAGGCTAAGCCCTGCGAGGATCACTTCATCATCACCATGACCATGCCGTCGTGCTGACAGAACTCATCTACTACCTCATCATCTTGCTGGATCAAGAAGGTGAGGGATGTCACCGAGCTGAACGTGTGCAGAATGCGGAGGTGTCGTGTATTTGGTACTTGATCCGTTGAAGCGCAAAGAAGTTCAACTACATCATCCGCGTTGAGAAACGCTTCCGCTTACGGTCTACGAGGGTACGTAGACACACTCTCCCCCTCATTGCTATACATCTCCATTGATTGATCATTGCATGTGCATAGATTTTTTTTGTTTTCCATGCAATGTTTTCCAACACTGCACCCGCACGCCGTGGCTCCTTGGCCAGTCGCCTTGTCCTGTTTAAGTCACGCACGTTGTGAAAGGTGGCTCAGTTGCAGTGGGGGAGAGGAGTCAACAAAAATGGATGCTGGTACATGACTCGAACTCATAACCTTCCACCGAATATGTATGTTAGAGACCACCTGAGCTACACTACGCTTTTTGTCTGAAAGAGGATTGGTTTTCTTAAATAATCCCATCTTGCTCTTTTACGTTTGATTGCACAAGTTTATATACGCATGTGAAACATCATGTACTCAGGGCTGGCTGCTGGATGGATATTTGGGTGAATCGGCTTAGGCTGTTGTCCACCTTATTGAAGAGAGAGAAGGAATAAATGTCAAAATTAAACATGGACGAGATTGAGGGCATGCCCATGTATTTAAAATACCGTCCGCAAGGCCGTGGTTGTGGTGCTCCAAGCCACGGCGACCTTGCTGCCGTGAACTAATTTGGCAACGAGGAGAACGGTGTCGGACATGCTCTGGACACGATCATGAAAGCGAGAGGAAGGGGGAGCGAGCGAGGTCGGAGCCAACAGAGTATAATGGGTTAGACAAAGCGCGCATGGCTGGCAAGATGTGGCACATAGTGTACAAAACAAGGCGCTGGGCCAACTGAACGACCAGTGACATCGTAACATGCACGGAGGGAGGCTGTAGTTTGATCCATGACAAGCAGGTGTGCTAATGATGTTACTCGTCCAGAACGGGAGAGGAGCTGGGCCTTGGCTACTATTTTCAACTTAAATCTTCCCCTTTTCTTTCCCTGTTTTGTTTGATTCAAATACAAGTACCGGTGCCCCAGTCTAGGAATTGAAGCCTGGTGGGCCGATACAACCACAAGGAAGCTAGCCATGTGAGCTACGCTCAGATCACGCTACCGGTTTTTTGATGGGTGTTGGTTTCGTTGGTTCACCGCATTGACTCAGTGTCAAACAGGAATACACCACTTAGACTGAACCTTCCTCCTCTTCCGTGAATGTCTCACATTTATGAAGGAAATATGACCTAGAGGCAATAATAAAGTTGTTATTTATATTTCCTTATATCATGATAAATGTTTATTATTCATGCTAGAATTGTATTAACCACAAACTTTTTACATGTGTGAATACATAGACAAACAGAGTGTCACTAGTATGCCTCTACTTGACTAGCTCGTTAATCAAAGATGGTTAAGTCTCCTAACCATAGACATGAGTTGTCATTTGATGAATGGGATCACATCATTAGAGAATGATGTGATTGACTCGACCCATCCGTTAGCTTAGCACTATGATCGTTTAGTTTATTGCTATTGCTTTGTTCATGACTTATACATGTTCCTATGACTATGAGATTATGCAACTCCCAAATACCGGAGGAACACTTAGTGTGCTATAAAACATCACAACGTAATTGGGTGACTATGAAAATGCTCTACAGGTGTCTCCAATGGTGTTTGTTGAGTTGGCATAGATCAAGATTAGGATTTGTCACTCCGTGTATCGGAGAGGCATCTCTGGGCCCTCTCGGTAATGCACATCACTATAAGCCTTAAAAGTAATGTGACTAATGAGTTAGTTGCGGGATGATGAACGAGTAAAGAGACTTGCTGGTAACAAGATTGAACTAGGTATTGAGATACCGACGATAGAATCACGGGCAAGTAAGATACCGATGACAAAGGGAACAACGTATGTTGTTATGCGGTTTGACCGATAAAGATCTTCATAGAATATGTAGGAAATAATATGAGAATCCATTTTCTACTGTTTGTTATTGACCGTAGATGAGTCTCGGTCATGTCTACATAGTGCTCGAACCCGTAGGGTCCACACGCTTAACGTTCGATGATGTTCGGTATTATGAGTTTATGTGTTTTCATGTACCGAAGGTAGTTCGGAGTCCCGGATGTGATCACGGACATGACGAGGAGTCTCGAAGTGGTTGAGACATAAAGATTGATATATCAGACGATGTTATTCGGATATCGGATGAGTTCTGGGGTCACCGGATAGATATCGGAGTGCCGGGGGGGGGGGGGGGGGGGTTATCGGAAACCTCGGGGGGACTAATGGGCCAACATGGGCCTTGTGATATAGAGAGGATAGGGCCCTAGGGCTGCCCCCCCTTGAGGAGTCCGAATTGGACTAGGAGGGGGCGGCGCCCCCTCCCTTTCCTTCTCCCTTTCTCCCTCTCCTTCCTTCCCCCTCTGTTCCCTTGTTGGAAACCTACTAGGAATAGGATTCCTATTCCTAGTAGGAATCCTACTTGGGGCACGCCCCATGAGGACTGGGCAGTCTCCCCCCTTGCTCCTTTATATACGGGGGCAGGGGGCACCCTAGAACACACAAGTTGAAAGTTGTCATAGCCGTCTGCGGTGCCCCCCTCCACAGATTTCCACCTCGGTCATATCGTTGTAGTGCTTAGGTGAAGCCCTACATCGGTAACTTCATCATCACCGTCATCATGCAGTCGTGCTGACAAAACTCTCTCTCAGCCTCAACTGGATCAAGAGTATGAGGGACATCACCGAGCTGAACGTGTGCAGATCGTGGAGGTGCCGTGTGTTCGGTACTTGATCGGTTGGATCGTGAAGACGTTCGACTACATCAACCACATTACTTAACTCTTCCGCTTGCGGTCTATGAGGGTACATGGACACACTCTCCCCTCTCATTGCTATGCATGTCCTAGATAGATCTTGCGTGATCTTAGGAATTTTTTTGACATACTGTGTTCCCCAACAATGGCATCCGAGCCAGGTCTATGCGTAGATGTTATATGCACAAGTAGAACACAAAGGAGTTGTGGGCGTGGGTATATACATATTGCTTGCCGTTACTAGTTGATTCTTGATTCAACGATATTGTTGGATGAAGCGGCTCAAACCGAGATTATGCGTACGCTTACGCGAGACTAGTTCTACTAACGTGCTTCGCACACAGGTGGCTAGTGGGTGTCTATTTCTCCAATTTTAGTTGAATCGGTTTCAATGAACAGGGTTCTTTCTGAAGATCAAAAAGCAATCACTATACTACATTGTGGTTTTGATGCACAGGTAAGAACGGTTCTTTCTAGAAGCCGCCACGTAAAACTTGCAACAATAAAGTAGAGGACGTCTAACTTGTTTTTGTAGGGCATGTTGTGATGTGATATGGTCAAGACGTGATTATATAAATTGTTGTATGAGATGATCATGTTTTGTAACACAGTTATCGGCAACTGGCAAGAGCCATATCATTGTCGCTTTATTGTATGAAATGCAATCGCCATGTAATTGCTTTACTTTATCACTAAGCGGTAGCGATAGTCGTGGAAGCAATAGTTGGCGAGATGACAACGATGCTTCGATGAAGATCAAGGTGTCAAGCCGGTGACGATGGTGATCATGATGGTGCTTTGGAGATGGAGATCAAAAGGCACAAGATGATGATGGGCATATCATATCACTTATTTGATTGCATGTGATGTTTATCCTTTATGCATCTTATTTTGCTTAGTACGGCGGTAGCATTATAAGATGATCTCTCACTAAATTTCAAGGCACAAGTGTTCTCCCTGAGTATGCACCGTTGCTACAGTTCGTCGTGCCGAGACACCACGTGATGATCGGGTGTGATAAGGTCTACGTTCACATACAATGGGTGCAAGCCAATTTTGCACAAGCAGAATACTCGGGTTAAACTTGACAAGCCTAGCATATGCAGATATGGCCTCGGAACACCGAGACCGAAAGGACGAGCGTGAATCATATAGTAGATATGATTAACATAGTGATGTTCACCATTGAAAACTACTCCATCTCACGTGATGATCGGACATGGTTTAGTTGATATGGATCACATGATCACTTAGATGATTAGAGGTATGTCTATCTAAGTGGGAGTTCTTAAGTAATATGATTAAATTGAACTTTAATCTATCATGAACTTAGTACCTGATAGTATTTCGCATGTCTATGTTGTTGTAGATAAATGGCCCGTGCTGTTGTTCCATTGAATTTTAATGCGTTCATAGAGAAAGCTAAGTTGAAAGATGATGGTAGCAATTACACGGACTGGGTCCGTAACTTGAGGATTATCCTCATTGCTGCACAGAAGAATTACGTCCTGGAAGCACCGCTGGGTGACAAGCCTGTTGGACATGCTGCTGACGACGTTAAGAACGTCTGGCAAAGCAAAGCTGATAGTTCAGTGTGCCATGCTTTACGTCTTAGAACCAGGACTTCAACGACGTTTTGAACGTCAGGGAGCATATGAGATGTTCCAGGAGTTGAAGTTAATATTTCAAGCAAACGCCCGGATTGAGAGATATGAAGTCTCCAATAAGTTCTACAGCTGCAAAATGGAGGAGAATAGTTCTGTCAGTGAACATATACTCAAAATGTCTGGGTACCACAACCACTTGACTCAGCTGGGAGTTAATCTTCGTGATGATAGTGTCATTGACAGAGTTCTTCAATCACTGCCACCAAGCTACAAGAGCTTCGTGATGGACTATAATATGCAAGGGATGGATAAGACAATTCCCGATCTCTTCACAATGCTAAAGGCTGCGGTGGTAGAAATCAAGAAGGACCATCAAGTGTTGATGGTCAACAAGACCACCAGTTTCAAGAAGAAGGGCAAAGGGAAGAAGGGGAACTTCAAGAAGAACCGCAAGCAAGTTGTTGCTCAAGTGAAGAAGCCCAAGTCTGGACCTAAGCCTGAGACTGAATGCTTCTACTACAAAGGGACTGGTCACTGGAAGCGGAACTGCCCCAAGTATTTGGCGGATAAGAAGGATGGCAAAGTGAAAGGTATATTTGATATACATGTTATTGATGTGTACCTTACTAATGCTCGCAGTAGCGCCTGGGTATTTGATACTGGTTCTGTTGCTAATATTTGCAACTCGAAACAGGGGCTACGGATTAAGCAAAGATTGGCTAAGGACGAGGTGACGATGCACGTGGGAAATGGTTCCAAAGTCGATGTGATCGCCGTCGGCATGCTACCTCTACATCTACCTTCGGGATTAGTTTTAGACCTAAATAATTGTTATTTGGTGCCAGCATTAAGCATGAACATTATATCTGGATCTTGTTTGATGAGAGATGGTTATTCATTTAAATCAGAGAATAATGGTTGTTATATTTATATGAGTAATATCTTTTATGGTCATGCACCCTTGATGAGTGGTCTATTTTTAATAAATCTTGATAGTAGTGATACACATATTCATAGTATTGAAGCCAAAAGATATAAGTTTAATAATGATAGTGCAACTTATTTGTTGCACTGCCGTTTAGGTCATATTGGTGTAAAGCGCATGAGGAAACTCAATGTTGATGGACTTTTGGAATCAGTTGATGCTTGCGAACCATGCCTCATGGGCATGATGACTAAGACTCCGTTCTCCGGAACAATGGAACGAGCAACAGACTTATTGGAAATAATACATACTGATGTATGCGGTCCGATGAGTGTTGATTCTTGTGGCGGGTATCGTTATTTTCTGACCTTCACAGATGATTTGAGAAAATATGTGCATACCTACTTGATGAAACATAAGCCTGAAACATTTGAAAGTTCAAAGAATTTCAGAGTGAAGTGGAAAATCATCATAACAAGAAAATAAAGTTTCTACGATCTGATCGTGGAGGATAATATTTGAGTTACGAGTTTGGTCTTCATTTGAAACAACGTGGAATAGTTTCGCCACTCATGCCACCTGGAACACCACAGCGTAATGGTGTGTCCGAACATCTTAATCACACTTTATTAGATATGGTGTGATCTATGATCTCTCTTATTGATTTACCGCTATCGTTTTGGGGTTATACTTTAGAGACGGCTGCATTCACGTTAAATAGGGAACCATCGAAATCTGTTGAGACAACACCTTATGAACTGTGGTTTGGCAAGAAACCCAAGTTGTCGTTTCCTAAAGTTTGGGGCTGCGATGCTTATGTGAAAAACTTCAACCTAATAAGCTCGAACCCAAATCGGAGAAATGTTTCTTCATAGGATACCCCAAAGAGACAGTTTGGTACACCTTCTATCACAGATCCGAAGGCAAGATATTCGTTGCTAAGAATGGATCCTGTCGAGAGAAGGAGTTTTTCTCGAAAGAAGTGAGTGGGAGGAAAGTAGAACTTGATGAGGTAATTGTACCCACTCCCTTATTGGAATGTATTCCATCACAACAATCAGTTCTTGTGATTCCTACACGAATTAGTGAGGAAGCTAATGATGATGATCATGAAACTTCTGATCAAGTTACTACCGAACCTCGTAGGTCAACTAGAGTAAGATCCGCACTAGAGTGGTATGGTAATCCTGTTCTGGAAGTCATGTTACTTGACCATGACGAACCTACGAACTACGAGGAAGCGATGATGAGCCCAGATTCCAAAAAATAGCTTGAGGCCATGAAATATGAGATGGGATCCATGTATGAGAACAAAGTGTGGACTTTGGTTGACTTTCCCGATGATCAGCAAGCCATAGAGAATAAATGGATCTTCAAGAAGAAGACTGACGCTGACGGTAATGTTACTGTCTACAAAGCACGACTTGTTGCGAAAGGTTTTCGACAAGTTCAAGGAGTTGACTACGATGAGACCTTCTCACCCGTAGCGATGCGTAAGATCGTCCGAATCATGTTAGCAATTGCCGCATTTTGTGATTATGAAATTTGGCAAATGGATGTCAAAACTGCATTCCTTAATGGATATCTTAAAGAAGAGTTGTATATGATGCAACCAGAAGGTTTTGTCTATGCAAAAGGTGCTAACAAAGTGTGTAAGCTCCAGCGATCCATTTATGTACTGGTGCAAGCATCTCGGAGTTGGAATATATGCTTTGATAGTGTGATCAAAGCATATGGTTTTATACAGACTTTTGGAGAAGCCTGTTGTCGGTGTCAAAACCGGCGGATCTCGGATAGGGGGTCCTGAACTGTGCGTTTAGGCGGATGGTAACAGGAGGCAGGGGACAAGATGTTTTACCCAGGTTCGGGCCCTCTTGATGGAGGTAAAACCCTACGTCCTGCTTGATTAATATTGATGATATGGGTAGTACAAGAGTAGATCTACCACGAGATCAGAGAGGCTAAACCCTAGAAGCTAGCCTATGGTATGATTGTTCTGTTCCTTTCGTCCTACGGACTAAAACCCTCCGGTTTATATAGACACCGGGGGGCTAGGGTTACATAGAGTCGGTTACAATGGTAGGAGATCTACATATCCATATCGCCAAGCTTGCCTTCCATGCCAAGGAAAGCCCCTTCCGGACACAGGACGAAGTCTTCAATCTTGTATCTTCATAGTCCAGGAGTCCGACCGAAGGTATAGTCCAGCTATCCGGACACCCCCTAATCCAGGACTCCCTCAGTAGCCCCTGAACCAGGTTTCAATGACGACGAGTCCGGCACGCAGATTGTCTTCGGCATTGCAAGGCGGGTTCCTCCTCCAAGTACTTCATAGAAGATTTTGAACACAAAGGTAGTGTCTGGCTCTGCAAATTAAGTTTCCACATATTGCCATAGAGAGAATAATATTTACACAAATCTAATCTGCTGACGTATTCCATAGCGTGACATCACACCACGGCCAAGTCTTTATCCGAATCGTTTTACTGTCCCACCTCAGCGCGTTTAGCGAGGCGGTTTCCTTGGCACGTCTTGTTAAAGCAGAGATCCTGTCCCCTTATTCCGGGATTCTCATCAATACGGGCGTGGGTAACCAAACCGTATTCGTTGGTATGTTTTCTCGATCAAAGGCGAGTCCCAAACGGTCACGGGGAGGGCCCTTGGTATTCAACCTCTTATAAAGAGACCAAGGCCCTACTCCTTTCTTTCAATCTCAAACGAGTTCGCCCTTCGCCTCGAGTTCCAACACCCAAGGTTCCAGATTTCAGGCGCTTCGGACCTTCGACAATGTCCGGTTCTGACCTTCGAGGCCGATGGATGCCCTCCTCCATCACGGAGAGGGACGTGCTGAAGTTTAGAGAGGCCAGGTTCTTGACCGGCGAAATCTCGCATAGGCTGCCTGCTCAAGGGCAGGTCATTCCCACTCCCAAGCCTGGTGAGAGTGTGGTGTTCATGTCTCACTTCCTACGGGTGCTAGGCTTCCCGACGGATCCCTTCGTGAGGGGGCTCATATTTTATTATGGGCTGGAATTTCACGACTTAGCTCCGGAGTCCATCCTCCATATTTCCTCATTCAACGTCGTGTGTGAAGCCTTCCTCTGTATTACTCCTCACTTCGGACTATGGCTCAAGACCTTCAAAGTAGAGCCGAAGATGCTCGAGGGATGGTACGCGGAGTGCGGAGGTGCTTTTATAAGCAACAATGCTGGTGCTCCATGGCCCGAGGGCTCTTTTCAAGGGGAGTCCAGCTTATGGCAACGAGAGTGGTTTTATATCATAGCTCCCAGGAGCACCAAGTGGGTGGCGCTGCCTGCTTTTCGCTCGGGTCCCCCGCCACGAATGGTGTCATGGGTCAATAAGGGGCTGGACTAGGGGTCAGCAAAGGACATGCCCCTGTTGCAGGGCCGCATCCTAGATCTCCTAGAAAGAGACATCAGTCTAGTCATGGTGACGCAGGTTATGTTAATTCACCGAGTTCTGCCCTTCAAACATCACCCCCTTCGCCTGTGGGAGTTCAACCCGGAGGGACCACAAGTTCTCCAACATTTTCTTGGCATGACGCCCGTGGAGATGTACAAATTGTTCTTCAGACCACAAGTAGTGTGCCCGGATTCTACAGAGGACGCAGGTCTAAGCTGCAATTGCCCGGATACTCAAGTAAGTAGCCTTGTGCCTGTCGGCATTCTCGGAACGGGGGTCCCCAGACTTGCCTGCCTGCGGCCTGCGGCATGGCTCGAAGGGGGGGCCAGCATGGCACATCTTCATCAACACAGACCCAAGACCATCGCGAGGGGCCAAGCCTCGCAGGGCGGACGACACGGAGCTTCCTCAGGCACGGCCTCATCAGGCTGGCTCGCGAGGAGGCGGAGAGATCAAGGAGGGGTACCTCACGAGGTGCCTGTGACGCAAGCCATGACGACCAAAGGCGCCAGGCGGGCGCCAGCCGCGCAGTGTCCTCCGTTCCTCTTTGGTGCAATGGGAGCAAGCGCAGGCGAGAGCATCAAGCAAAGGCACCCGTTTCGGTGCAACAAGACCAAGACCAGTCCAACGGCAGGGAGGAAGTCATTGTGGAGCCCAAGCCAGCGTCACCACCAGAGTCTTTGGCAGGCGAGGACCAACTTTAGTCAGGATAAGTGTACCAGATGTTCCCCTTCAAAATGGCCAATTGTTGGCGCCCTTCCCGCTCAATATTTGGGAAGAGGCCCAGGGCCTTTGCCTATAAATAGGACCAGCCACTCACAGGGTAGCGAGTTCGAGACCAGAGGATCGATCGGATTCAAGATCGGTCGGTTCAAGATCGATCAGAGAGAGAATCAAGAAGAGAGAGAGAGAAGGGTGACTAAACTCCTCCTAGCAGTTCATCCCCCCTAGCCAAGAACAGACCCTCGCGAGGCTGTTCTTCCTTGTATTGCTCATCATCATCAGCCCAAGAGGCAATCCATTACACCACACACTGGAGTAGGGTATTACACCACAACGGTGGCCCGAACCAGTATAAACCCTGTGTCTCCTGTGTTGTTCTTTCCATAGCTTAGATCTTCGCGAGGCGGAGGGGTGCAGGTAGGTAGGAGGCGAAATCTCCACGCGCACCCTAGTGTTTGAACCTCAAGGGTCTGCCGGAACCCGAAATCCCACATTTGGCGCGCCAGGTAGGGGTGCGCCGGAATCCACCTTCTACCGCTTTGTGCCCCCTCGCGTCGTCATCACCATGTCCGGCGACCAGGCAGGCAACCCAGATCCATGGGCGGCGTGGCCCGCCCGCGCAGAGCCGCTCGCCTCGGGCGACCCCGCGCCCTAGGCAGCTCGCGGTCCGCAGGGCGCTGCGGGCCGCGGGCGGTGCGGACAGGATTCGACAGCTCTCACACCGCGGCAGGTGCGGTCGGCAGCAAGGGCCTCCAATCATGCCGCGACCACGACACCGTACACCCGCCGGGAGCAGGCGAACTCGAGGGCCGCGCTCACGATGGCCCGAGAGCTGCTGTAGTGCAGGCTGCTGGAGGGCGGCCGCGACGTGCTGCTGGAGCGGGTGGCAGAGCACCTGGGCTTCGCCGCCTCAGGGGCTCACCCCTTCTACACCCAGTTCTCATCTCAAGCCCAGGGAGGCCCATGCGGGGGCTCCGCGCATGCCCGCGGGCTCCAAGGCTACTCCAACGCTAGCGAAGCTGTCGGCACCGGACCGGCGGCGGCGCTGCCCCCGCTCCCGGTCCGTGAAGAAGAATGACTCGACGCGACCCACGGCCCCAGTGGACAGCCGCGCTACCACCCCACGGTGGACGCGTCAAGCAGAGCTGCGTGGCACGCGGAGCACTACGGCACGGCCTTCGGGATGACGGCGCCAGAAGAATACGTGCCCCTCATGATGGACCAAGGACACCCTCACAAGGGCGAACAAGGCTCGCTCCTCAGCCCAAGCTGGGGGGACAAGGCGCCAGAAGCTGAGCCCTTCCAGGAGTCCTGGGACGGTACCACTGGACACGCTGGAGGCAACGATTATCGGGTACCGCTAATTCCTTAGGAGCAGGCATACGCTAATCATGGATCGGAGGAGGTGCAGGTCACCATAGCGAGCAGCTGCCCCGCTCCCATAGTCTCCTACCCCTTGGGAGGAGGGCGCAGGGGGCTGCAGGAGAGGGGTCGAGATCCGACATCACCACCGCGGCGTTCGGAGCAAGGTGTTCTCAGGAGGTAGGCCCTCTGCTGGGGAGGTGCCTCCGGGCCTGCCCCTGGCGGAGGACCCGTGGTCGTCGGGGGAACCACTGGCGACCGCTCTACCCCATCGGCGGCGTCCTGGTTTCCGGTCGTCGTTGATGGCACTAAAGTGTGGCGCAAGGCGGGGCCCTCATCTGGTGATATGAAGCAAGGCCGGTACCTGTGAAGAAGGCCCAGTGCATGTGAAGCTCACCGCCCCGTGACACTCTCACGTAATAATGAGTGGGGCTGTACACGCCCCGGAGTCTCAGGGGTGCCGGCCTCAGGCCCTGGGGCTCCCTCCCACGCCCAGTGGCAGCACTTAGCTCCGCGCTGGTGAGAAGACGTCCAAGACTAGATTAGGTGCCGGACGCAGCCTTTTGTCTGCTTTCGTTGCTTTTCCCTTTGGTTGTCGCTTTCCCCCGCTAGATTCAAGTTGGATTCGAATTTGAGATTTGCGTGTGTTCGGGGAAGGGCTGCTTAGTCTTATTTGAGCAATTTCTAGCGTTTTGGTTACCACTTCGCCTCAGCTGCCTCCCCTCGTGAGCCCCTCGCGAGCCGGGTCAGGCCTGGCTTGCGCGCAGCCCAGTCTGCCACCGCCGCGTCCTCTCAGGAGGGTGTTTTACTGCAGATCCTACAGATTCAATCAGGGAACACTCGAGACACCACAGCCTCCCACAGGCTACCTCAGGGCCAGCACAGGACAAAGGTAAACTAGCCGACTAGCGCGTCGCTTAAGCCAACCACTTGGCACGGGCGCATGGGCAATGTAGCGTCTACTAATACGATGAACACAAGTTTTACATGAGGGGCTCCCCCTCCAAAATGCTCTCACAGCCATCAGGCCAAAACCTGAGTTCTATTCATGCAGGGTAAGGAAGCAGGAGCAATGCACAATTAGTCGGATAAATTCCCCAATGCGTCCTCAGGAGCACCACCTGAGCCGTTGCTGGCGTCGCTGAACTCGCCATCGCTGTCCGCGTCGCCACCAGCGGCGTCAGGGCCGTTCACTACACCGCCCTCGTCGGCAACCATGATCACGCCGTCGTTGTCTGAAGCGAAGGCCCTGATAAGAGCATCCACGCTGTCTTCCACCCAGTGCGCCAGGTCGTCTCGGACGGCCTGGGGGACTGGGGCGATGGCGGCGTCGAGATCGAAGTGGGGATCCATGTTCCGGAGATGGCTGAAGACGCGAGAAAAGGCGCGCCCGAGCAGGGCGCGGCTCCTCTCCTCCACAAACCTGTCAGCCCTGACCGACCGCGCCTCCAGCTGCGTCACCACGTCGGTGAAGAACAGGAGATTGCCGGCATAGTTGACTACGTGCGGCTCGCCAACAGCCGCCTCGCAGATGTTGCCCAAGGCTGTGTTGGCTCTCTCCCGGAGCGTGGTGAGCATGGGGCCGTGCTCATGCTCCAGGATCCGCCGCTGATGTATCTCGTCCGCATTCTGGTGCGCAACGACCTCAGCCTCCTCCACTCGCTGGCGAAGAAGGAGCACCTCGACCTGGGAGGTGGTTAACTCACCTTGCGCCACCTCAAGGGCGGCCCGGAAAGCATCGGCCCGCCCCGTCGCTTCCTCTAGCTTGGCCCTCAAGGCAGCAGCCCTGCCTTCAGCCTCGGCCCGGATCAACCCCAGCTTCTCCTCGAACTCGTGCTCGAGGTTCAAACGCGCCATCGCCACCCGACGTCTGACCTCCTCGAGGACACGGGCTTCCTGTGCAGCGACATCATCCTCTGCCTGTGTCACCAAGCGCTCCCTCGTCTCTAGACGCTCGCACTCGCAGGTACGTTCGGCGGCTTCCAGCGTCAGCGCCTCCTCACGCTTCTGGAGCTCTGCTGAGTCGCCAGAGGCCATCTTCATCGACGCGAGGGTTGCCTCGCGCAGCTCCACCTGCTCCTCCAGTGAGTGGCACCAGGCCAGGAGCTCCCAAGCCAGCTCCTCCGCCGCCGTTCGCCGCCAGTCAGCTTCTCGGGCCTCCTCAGCTGCCCAAGATCGGGCCTCCCGAGAGGCCACCAGCGACGCCTTGGCCTCTGCGTCGTCAAGATCGCGCTGACGGCGCGCAAGGGCGATGGCACCCTCCATCTTGCGCCTCTCTACAGCCAGGCGCAGGCCCTCGGCCTCAAGGCGTGCGTCTTCATCAGCAAGCTCCTCACCAAGCAGGCTCATCGTGTCAGCCACCCTTTGAAGGAATCCTTGGCGGAGAGCGCGACGCTCGCGAGCGTGCTTGAGCACGTCTTCCACACCATCATCTGCCCCAAGCAAGCGCCGGGGGCCACGAATCAGCACTCCCCCTCCGGGCAGGGGGGTGGGGGTTGGCACCCTCACGATGGTCGGGCACGCCACGCCAGAAGCCCGGCCTGGAGCCAGCCCGTCCCCAGATGAAGAGCGCAGGGAGCGCCTCAGCCAATCGCAGTCCACGACCAGGCGAGAAGCCCACGGCAGGCTGGCTACGCCACGAGAAGGCCCGTGAAGGAGGATCATGAGGTGCGCTGGGCAACGATGCGCCTCAGGACGGTTCGCCTCTTCGATCGCCCTCACCACAAGGGCTCTGCTGCTCGGAGTGCTTGAGGACGATGGAGGGGGCGAAGCCAAGGGGGACGGCACCTCAGCCGTCTCCGCGAGCTCGGCTGGAAGGGGCCTGCGGAGCAAGGGTTAGTAAAAGCAACAGAAGGATCGGGAGCTAGGAAAGGAGAAGGCTTACTCATCAGTGGCGAAGTACTTCCTACACTTCAGCAGGCGACAAGGGTAATCATCGCCCAGGGCCTCCCTTCTCTTCCGGAGGGCCTCAAAGTCCATGCGGAAGCGGCCCAAGAGTTGAGCGCAGGGATCAGCCTGCGACGAAGATGGAGCGTCAAGGCGATCTGCGTCTGGGGCGCCTGCCTAATGCACGCTGCCAATTGCCTCGCCAAGAGAAGCAGCTGGAGCCTCAGGGGCCTCAGTCGCAGGCGCTGAGGGCAGCTGCTTGTCACCCTCAGCCTCAGCGGCACGGGCCCCAAGAGCTGCTCCCTCATGAGCATCGCCCGGCGCTGTCACCCACTGGGAGCCCCCTCGGCCTCTGGCGCCTCATGCCTCCCTGCTCCGCCACTTGAGGAAGAGTCGCCTTGGCCGACTGGAAGGGCAGTCACCATCACTGGGTTCTCGCGAGGCCCCTGGAGGCCGGTGGGGCGCGACCCCCACTCATCAAAGATAGGCATCTGCTTCACAAAATCGCCCCTGCTCTAGCAGAGGTACAACAAGGCCCTTCCCTGCTGGATGCTGCCAGGGTTGGGGTCCCCAGTCAGGGTCAAGAGCGCTATCCTCAGCACTTCAGGCGTCAGGTCCTCTTCCTGGAGCCTCATACGATCATCGCGCCTGCTGAAGGCCCACATCCGGCGGGAGTGGCGTTGGAGAGGAGCAGTGCGGCGTAGCAGGAACTCCTTCACCACCTTGGGCGCTGTCATGCCAAGCGACCTCAAGAACGCGAAGCGGTGCCAGGCGAAGACGAGCCGGGGGCTCTCAAGCATCTCCTGGCCCCAGCCCGAACTGGGGACAACAGGCGAAGTTGGCTCCGATAGCAGGGGGCTGGGCACCCCTGCATCCACATACAGCCACTGCTCGTGGAACCCAGCCGCGGCCAGAGGGAGCTTGAAGTCAATCCCAGAGGCCGCTGTCTTAGACGCGGCAACAAAGCTCACACACGCCCAGCATTGGGTAGGGTCGACAAGGCGCAGCGATAAGAAGTCGCGCAGCAAGGCAACCGAAGGAAGGATGCCCATCATAGCCTCGCAAACAAAGGCGAAGACCGAAAGGAGGGTGATGGATTCAGGACCCAGATGCATCATGTGGATCTGATAGTGGGAAAGCACGGCATTGAAGAAATCAGAAATGGGAGGAACCAGACCCGCCCACAGGGCGTCGGCAAAATACGGGACCTCGGTGACTATCCTGTCGATGGAGAAGTGGGACGCGGGCCAGGCCGTCGTCCTCCCGCATTCGTTGAAGATAGTGGCCAGAGCCGAGCTGACCTTGGCCAAGCCCTCGGCGGGGGCCGCCAATAGCGGCGAGCAAGGCGGAGGCACGGGTTTCTTCCCTCTTCCCTTCTTCGTCGGAGCCATGGCGATGGGAAGGGGGGGAAGGTTCGAGATTGGGTTGAAAACAGAAGCTGGAGTTCGAGTGGAGGAAGGACACAGGGCGCTCGAGCAACAGAAAGGGGAGCGGCTCTGTACAACTACGAGTCCGCCTAGCATGGCGCAAAATAAGGGGGGCGTGGGGGAACAGTGCCGCCCACGTCCAATCAACCGCCACGCGGCGCCCAAGGCCGCAGGCTATTAGGGCCCGCGGCACTTCGCTCTTGCCATTCCGCCTCCCTGCACGGCCAAGTCCGGGCGCGCCTTGGGCCCGGGGGCTACTGTCGGCGTTCTGGGAACGGGGGTCCCCAGACTTGCCTGCCTACGGCCTGTGGCATTGCTCAAAGGGGGGCCCAGCACGGCCCATCTTCATCAACACAGACCCAAGACCCTCGCGAGGGGCCAAGCCTCGCGGGGCGGACGACGCGGAGCTTCCTCAGGCACGGCCTCATCAGGCTGGCTCACGAGGAGGCGGGGAGACCAAGGCGGGGTACCTCACGAGGTGCCCGTGATGCAAGCCATGAGGACCAAAGGCGCCAGGCGGGCGCCAGCCACGCAGTGTCCTCCTTTCCTCTTTGGTGTAAAGGGAGCAAGCGCAGGCGAGAGCATCAAGCAAAGGCACCCATTTCGGTGCAACGAGACCAAGACTAGTCCAACGGCAGGGAGGAAGTCATTGTGGAGCCCAAGCCAGCGTCACCACCAGAGTCTTTGGCAGGCGAGGACCAACTTTAGTCAGGATAAGTGTACCAGATGTTCCCCTTCAAAATGGCCAATTGTTGGCGCCCTTCCCGCTCAATATTTGGGAAGAGGCCCAGGGCCTTTGCCTATAAATAGGACCAGCCACTCACAGGGTAGCGGGTTCGAGACCAGAGGATCGATTGGATTCAAGATCGGCCGGTTCGAGATCGATCAGAGAGAGAATCAAGAAGACAGAGAGAGAGAAGGGTGACTGAACTCCTCCTAGCAGTTCATCCCCCCCCAGCCAAGAACAGACCCTCGCGAGGCTGTTCTTCCTTGTATTGCTCATCATCATCAGCCCAAGAGGCAATCCACTACACCACACACTGGAGTAGGGTATTACACCACAACGGTGGCCCGAACCAGTATAAACCCTGTGTCTCCTATGTTGTTCTTTCCATAGCTTAGATCTTAGTGAGGCGGAGGTGTGGAGATAGGTAGGAGGCGAAATCTCCACGCGCACCCCAGTGTTCGAACCTCAAGGGTCTGCCGGAACCCGAAATCCTACAGTGCCCGGACTCGCTATCCGTATATTTATCATAAAATTGCCCCTAAAAGAGCTGTCCTTTGAACAGGAGTGGATAGCGAAAGCAAAGCTAATCAGGTGTCTGGCCCCCCTCCCCGAGACCACGCCGGGTCCCGTGCTAGTCAGGATGTTGGAGGTTGTGCCTTCAAAGGAAAGCGAGGTAGGGGACAGGGAAGCTATGGCCTCCTCGAAGTAGGCTGTTTGGAAGGGAGGAATCGAAAATTCCTCTCTTCAGGGGAAGAAGAGGACCGCCTCTGAAGACCCGGAGACCATGGCCTCAAAGCAGGGGAAGAAATCTTCGCCAGAGGGTCCTGTGCTGGGGGATACTTCGGCCGAATTATGCCCTCAAGGGGATCAACCCTCCACCGAGTCGTAAGTAGAGAGGAGTTTTTCTTTTTAAGAAATAAGAGAAATCCTTGCTTTATATCTGAGAAAAGTAATCGAAAATTTACCTTGTAGCTCGGACCTTAGCCCTTCTCAGCAGAGCTCGTCTTCGGGGGATCTTCTTCCGGAGATGATGGAGAGCGGAATGCCTCCCCCTGCCGTACCGCCATGCGAGGTGGGCGACCCAGAGGTATCGTCGCGGAGGGTTTCCCCGAATCCGACAGGGACAGAAGGTAGTCATATGGCCCCCCAAAGCCCTCCGCGTCCGGCCTTCGAAAAGGGCCACCGGACGAGACCGACACCGTCTGGTGTGCGGTCGGAGGAGCTGAAGGATCTGCTAGGGCGAGCATCTATCTCAGAGGAGCACTGTGCATTGATGGGTACGGTGATTGAGAGGATTTCATTCGCAGACAATGGATTGCATGAGGCCGTCAGGAGTTTACTGATACGTTTTGAGGTACGCGAAATAATGTACCCTTTTCGGACAGTTGCGCATAAATGAGATGCGCCCTGTGTAGATAGTAGCCCCTGAGACTCTATGTGTTGTCAAAAGTGACGACGCACAGAGGATCATAATCCCAGGTCTAATTTGCCGCCTTCATACGTAGGTGGCGAAGTGTCAGGTGGCCAGCCGCAGTGATGAAGTTGCCGAGCTAAAGCGGCAACTTGACGTGGCAGATGCCGACATCGCGCTTGTCAACAAGCGGCTTGACGAGGCACAAGGTATGTAATTCCTCCGGCGGCACCTGGTTAGAGGAGCTTTATGCCCGTATCTTACAATGTGTGTGCTTGATGCAGATGGTGCTGTTGCCATGGAGAATCTTCAGGCGGAACTTTCCCGAGCCAAGGAGCCAGCCAGGAAAAGTGATGCGGCTGCCTTAAAGATAATTGAAGAGCTGAAATCCGAACAGGCTGCTCACTGCCGAAGCAAGAAGGAAATGGCCGAGATGGCCGTGAAGCTGAAGAACACTGCTGACCATTGCAAGATTCTTGAAAAAGAAGATCGGGCGGGACAGACGGACCTGGAGAAGGCCGTTGCCGATGCCAAGGATGCTCGCTCTGCGATGAGAGCTATGAAGGAGGAGCTGCGTCAGGCCGGAGAGATCGCGGATGGAAAGCCCTTTATGCTGCGGAGCAAGTTCTGTGATCCTAAACATGCTCCATTAGACCGGATGTAGAGTACGGCGGACACCTATATGGATTTGGCAGCGAGTGCCGCAGATGCGGCCGACCACTTCCGAGATCAAGAAGATCATGAAGTGGAAAAGCTCTTTTGGTCGCAGTTCCACAATCCGGAGTGTCCGCTATCATTAGCCGATCATTTGGCCGAATGGTCCGAGCTAAATAGGTTGTCCGTACTCGCCATGAAGTATGTCATGAGTCATCTGTGGCCAGAGAGGCCGGAGCCGAAAAGTTATTTCAAGTTGGTGCAGCAGTTCCTTGGTGCGGAGCCGCATATCAATGCGATGAAGAGGTCAGCGTGCATAGAGGGTGTGCGGATGGCTCTTGGCCGTGTCAAGACATACTGGGCGGAAATGGAGGCCACTGCTGTTGCATCCCCAGACTCGGATGGAAGCCGAGTACCTGCCGAGCACTATTTTCAGGAAGTTCTGCAAGGCGCTCGTTTAATAGAGACGCAGTGCTAGAAGGATACTATATTCGAATAGCATATATCATTGTAAAACAATATTTTGATAAATTGCAGAAGCTTTTTATACTTGTGCCTGCAAGTATTGTAATACCTCCTGTGCGGCCGTGTAACATATATGTATATATAATCTGAAAGATGGCAGTCGTCGGCTTCAGCCCCCACGCACATAATGCGGGGGTGTTCGCAGAAGGCGCATTTTCACACTTGATCCAACGTCTTGGTCCTACAAATGAGGTGATAGTGCAGCGAACTAGGCAATCGTACTATGATGCTTTATCACTTTCACTTAGCCATAGGAGTTTGACAGTGAGGCTACTTATATAGCCCCTGGTGGCGCCTGCGCTCGCCCGAACTCCAGGCGCGTATGTGCCTGGCCGGGAAGCGGCCCTTCGTTAATGCGGAGGAATCCTAAAGATTCTGGTAAGTCATCAAGTGGTTGACCAGTCTCACGCTATATCATGACAGTCAGTTTTCGGCTTTCTCTACTGAGGTGCTCGCCTGGCCGAACCAGGGCACAATCCCAGTAGTTCTCCTGGTGCCGCCTTAGCCGATAGAGCGGAACGTAAGGTAGCAAAACACAGGAGCCGGGCAAACCCAACATTTGACCAAACACATGATTCGGAGCTGATGCATATAAGGCCAAACTCGCGACGCCGAACACTCCTTAAGGTATTCGGTCTTTATGAGGGCGGGCGGGATAACACCCTTAGTAATAAGCCCTTAGTGTCCAGGTACGCGCAAAACTCTGACGTGGCCACATGCCAAAATGCCAGCCTCCTCCTTGGTTATACCAAGAAACCATGGGATGTGTATCAACAAGAGATAGTAAAAAAGGTTTACGCAGGGTCTTAATCTGAAAAGAATCCTTGGAATGGGTTCCTGCTGCACGTCTGCGCCTGTGTCTCCATTGTGCCGTATCCTGGACGGGCGTAGCACGGTGTTCATCTGTAAAAGGGAGGAACTTAGTTAAAGAAAGATCATGCCGAACATGAATTACACTAAATAAACAAAGTATAAATCGAAATAGGTAAAATTGAGCTTTATTGTCTCTTGTTTTATATGCGCGGAGCCCCTAGTACAGGGGTATACGACTATTAAGCCTTTATCGATTGTATGTTTATGCCGGACTCGTCAAGCCGTGTCCGTGGTCTTGACGACCTGTTTAGGTGCTATGGCTGGTGAAGCCCCTTTATTGTGGGGCTGTCAAGGCAGCCGCACTGTCTTCCGCGCGGGAGGAACACTCAATGTTTTCCCTTTAATGAAATGATGCCTTGTGGACCGAGCATCTTGAGCGTAAGAGAAGCGTAATGCGTTATTGCATTAAAGCGGGCGAAAGCTTCGCGCCCCAGCAGTGCTTGATAGCTACTTGAGAATGGGGCGATGTGGAAAGTTAGCTGTTCGCGACGGAAGTTATCGAGGGAGCCGAACATAACTTCTAGCCGGAGAGAACCCATACAACGGGCATCCGGGCCTGGCGTTACTCCTTGAAAGGAGGTTTTGCTATGGCGAATCTTTGTTGGGTCTATCCCCATGTTGCGGATTGTGTCCTGGTATAACAGGTTTAGACCATTGTCGCCGTCCATCAGGACATTTGTAACATGGAGTCCGCCAATTATTGGATCTAATACCAAGGCAGTTCAGCCTGCATTCCGGATACTTCTAGAGTAAACCTGATGGTCAAAGGTGATCGGTTTTAATAACCATTGGCGAGACTCCTTTGGGATAGGCCGTATGGCGCGTATCTCTGTTGGCGCCATTCTGTTCGTCACGTGAAGTAAGTTTACTGTTTTGACTTCTTGTGGGAAATCCTTTCATTTCCTGGTGCTCTGCTTGTGGGATTCATTGTCGTCCTCACTTGGTGTGTCGAGCCCCTTGTGTTCGGCGTTGAGTTTGCCGGATTGCTTGAAAACCCAACAATCTCTGTGGGTATGATTCGCAGGCTTCCCGGGAGTACTGTGTATTTGACATATCTTGTCCAAGATTTTGTTTAAGTTGGATAGCTCATCCCTGTTATACTTGAGGGGCGGCTTTCTCTGATTCTGCCGCGACCTTTTGAGTCCGGCGTTGACCACCGTGCTCTTTGGGCTGTTTCCCTTATTCCGGCGCTGGTCCTTGCTGCGTCGGGGTTTTCCGTTTTTATCCCTAACTTCGGATGTACTTGGGTCGCTGGTGCTACATCTTGCCAACCAGCTGTCCTCTCCTGCGCAAAAGCGGGTCATGAGGTTTGTTAATGCGGCCATTGTTCTTGGCTTTTCTTGGCCGAGGTGTCTAGCGAGCCATTCGTCTCGAACGTTATGCTTAAAAGCTGCTAGGGCTTCGGCATCCGGACAGTCGACTATCTGATTCTTTTTAGTAAGAAATCTGTTCCAGAATTTCCGGGCTGACTCTCCGGGCTGTTGAGTTATGTGACTGAGATAGTCTGCATCCGGAGGGCGGACATAGGTCCCTTGAAAATTTTCCCGGAAAGCATCCTCAAGCTCTTCCCATCTTCCAATGGTGTTTTCGGGAAGGCTTTTGAGCCAATGCCGGGCTGGCCCTTTAAGCTTGAGGGGTAAGTATTTTATGGCGTGGAGGTCATCTCCTCTAGCCATGTGTATGTGGAGGATATAATCCTCGATCCAGACCCCAGGGTCTGCTGTTCCGTCGTATGCCTCTATGTTTACGGGCTTGAATCCCGCTGGAAATTCATGGTCCAGCACCTCATCGGTGAAACATAGGGGGTGTGCAGCACCCCTATATTTGGGTGTGTCGTGATGTTCGGATATTTGTTGTGTTGCATTGCTTACTAGAGCTTGCTTTCTTGGCCCGTAGATAGACCTGGCTGGGCCATCTTTTTGATGCGGATCCTTTGGTGGATCGCGTGCCGGCTTGTGTGCGGCGCCGCTTGCCGCTCCATGCTGGCCATGCGGTCGTCTATCCGATCGGGTGGCTTTCCTATTTTTTGACTGCGGGGGCTCTAAGGCCTCCTCGTCAAATTCAGGCAGTAGCTTTCGCTTTGGATATCTTTTTGTGCGGCGACTGCCGCTATATTTGTCTGCGGTGTTGCGTACTTTGCTCCATCTAATTCTGAGTGCATCTTCCGCAGTTTTGAGCTTCTGCTTCTGCTTTTTTAGGCTACGCGCAGTGGCGACGAGCCTTTTGTGGAGGTTCTTCTACTCCATGAACCTATCCGGTGTAAGGTCGTCCGGATTGTTGTTTTCGCCGGGGAAGGGATGTTCGGTTTGTTTATCCAAGTTGCCATGTTCGGACGGTTGCTCGAAGGCATGTTTGTCATCCGCCGGCTCGTCCTGCTCTATGGCTGGGTCTGTATGGCTGTTGTCTCTGTCGAGGCGGGGCTTGGAGCGGCACTTACATTGCCACTCTGATTGCTTTTCGAGTGAACGATCCCTCGTTGCATCCCTGTATTCCTCGTCGTCACTTCCTTTGGGTGTGTCCACCATGTATACATCACGAGATGAGGTGGCTGTCCAGTGCCTTATAGGCGTCGGTTCATGTTCATCTCCTACATTGTCGTCCATACCGTCGATGTCTTTGGAGTCGAAGTCGAGCACGTCGTTTAAATTATCGACAATGGCTACGAAGTGGGTGGTGGGTGGGCATCGAATTTCTTCGTCGTCTGCATCCCAATCCTGCCGGTCATAGTCCGGCCAGGACACTCCTGACAAAGAGAGAGACCTGAGTGAATTCAGAATGTCGCCGAAGGGCGAGTGCTGAAAGATGTCTGCGGCAGTGAACTCCATGATCGGCGCCCAATCGGGTTCGATCGGTAGGGGCACGGAGGGCTCGGAGTCTGGAGAGGAGTCCGGCTCCTTGGAGTTACGAGCTTCGTAGAGAATAGGGCTGGTGTTTGGCTCGATCGCCGTATAGATTGCAGCCCCCGAGGCGGTGTCGAACCACCCATCCTCGATTGGCGCAGTTGGCTCCGAATTAAGGGTCGGAGCTGATGCGGGTGCGGCCTCCAGGGCACTGTTCGGCGGCAGAGCTAGATCATGCCCATTGTGACAGTGTGGCACGCTCGGCTACGGCTCGAATTCATCGAAGATCAAGTCTCCGTAGAGGTTGGCCGTGTAGCTTTCAATCTACTCCAGATGGCCAAGCGAATTGGCCCACAGTGCAAAGCCGCCGAATACGAAGATTTGTCCAGGGAGAAAGGTCTCACCCTGGATCGCATCGCTGTTGATGATCGAAGAAGCCATCGGGCCTAAAAGTGACGACGTAGAGGAACTCTCAATGAAAGCACCAATGTCGGTGTCAAAACCGGCGGATCTCGGGTAGGGGGTCCCGAACTATGAGTCTAGGCAGATGGTAACAGGAGGCAGGGGAAACCATGTTCTACCCAGGTTCGGGCCCTCTTGATGGAGGTAAAACCCTACGTCCTTCTTGATTAATATTGATGATATGGGTAGTACAAGAGTAGATCTACCACGAGATCAGAGAGGCTAAACCCTAGAAGCTAGCCTATGGTATGATTGTTCTGTTCCTTTCGTCCTACGGACTAAAACCCTCCGGTTTATATAGACACCTGGGGGCTAGGGTTACACAGAGTCGGTTACAATGGTAGGAGATCTACATATCCATATCGCCAAGCTTGCCTTCCACGCCATGGAAAGCCCCTTCCGAACACGGGACGAAGTCTTCAATCTTGTATCTTCATAGTCCAGGAGTCCAGCCGAAGGTATAGTCCGGCTATCCGGACACCCCCTAATCCAGGACTCCCTCACCTGTATTTATAAGAAAGTGAGTGGGAGCTCTGTAGCATTTCTGATATTATATGTGGATGACATATTGTCAATTGGAAATGATACTGAATTTCTGAATAGCATCAAAGGATACTTGAATAAGAATTTTTCAATGAAAGACCTCGGTGAAGCTGCTTATATATTGGGCATCAAGATCTATAGAGATAGATCAAGACGCTTAATTGGACTTTCACAAAGCACATACCTTGATAATGTTTTGAAGAAGTTCAAAATGGATCAAGTAAAGAAAGGGTTCTTGCCTGTGTTACAAGGTGTGAAGTTGAGTCAGACTCAATGCCCGACCACTGCAGAAGATATAGAGAAAATGAAAGTCATTCCCTATTCTTCAGGCATAGGTTCTATCATGTATGCAATGCTGTGTACCAGACCTGATGTGTGCCTTGCTATTAGTTTAGAAGGGAGGTACCAAAGTAATCCAGGAGTGGATCACTGGACAACGGTCAAGAACATCCTGAAATACCTGAAAAGGACTAAGGATATGTTTCTCGTTTATCGAGGTGACAAAGAGCTCGTCGTAAATGGTTACGTCAATGTAAGCTTTGACACTGATCCGGATGACTCTAAGTCACAAACTGGATACGTATTTTTATTGAATGGTGGAGCTGTCAGTTGGTGCAGTTCTAAGCGAAGCGTCATGGCGGGATCTACGTGCGAAGCGGAATACATAGCTGCTTCAGAAGTAGCAAATGAAGGAGTTTGGATGAAGGAGTTCATATCCGATCAATGTGTCATTCCTAGTGCACCGGATCTAATGAAAATCTTTTGTGACAATACTGGTGCAATTGCCTTGGCAAAGGAATCCAGATTTCACAAGAGAACCAAGCACATCAAGAGACGCTTCAATTCCATCCGCAGTCAAGTCAAGGAGGGAGACATAGAGATTTGCAAGATACATATGGATCTGAATATTGCAGACCCGTTGACTAAGCCTCTCTCACGAGCAAAACATGATCAGCACCAAGACTCCATGGGTGTTAGAATCATAACTATGTAATCAAGACTATTGACTCTAGTGCAAGTGGGAGACTAAAGGAAATATGCCCTGGAGGGAATAATAAAGTTGTTATTTATATTTACTAATATCATGATAAATGTTTATTATTCATGCTAGAATTGTATTAACCGGAAACTTAGTACATGTGTGAATACATAGACAAACAGAGTGTCACTAGTATGCCTCTACTTGACTAGCTTGTTAATCAAAGATGGTTAAGTTTCCTAACCATAGACATGAGTTGTCATTTGATGAACGAGATCACATCATTAGAGAATGATGTGATTGACTCGACCCATCTGTTAGCTTAGCACTATGATCGTTTAGTTTATTGCTATTGCTTTCTTCATGACTTATACATGTTCCTATGACTATGAGATTATGCAACACCTGAATACTGGAGGAACACTTAGTGTGCTATCAAACGTCACAACATAACTGGGTGAAAATAAAGATGCTCTACAGGTGTCTCCAATGGTGTTTGTTGAGTTGGCATAGATCGAGATTAGGATTTGTCACTCCATGTATCGGAGAGGTATCTCTGGGCCCTCTCGGTAATGCACATCACTATAAGCCTTGCAAGCAATGTGACTAATGAGTTAGTTGCGGGATGTTGCATTATAGAACGAGTAAAGAGAATTTCTGGTAATGAGATTGAACTAGGTATTGAGATACCGACGATCGAATCAAGGGCAAGTAACATACCGATTACAAAGGGAACGACGTATGTTGTTATGCAGTTTGACCAACAAAGATCTTCATAGAATATGTAGGAACCAATATGAGCATCCAGGTTTCGCTATTGGTTATTGACCGGAGATGAGTCTCGGTCATGTCTACATAGTTCTTTAAACCATAGGGTCCACACGCTTTACGTTCGATGACGATCGGTATTATGAGTTTATGTGTTTTGATGTACCGAAGGTAGTTAGGAGTCCCGGATGTGATCACGGAGATGACGAGGAGTCTCAAAATGGTCGAGACAAAAAGATTGATGTATTGGACGATGTTATTCAGACACCGGATGAGTTCCGGGGTCACCGGATAAATATCGGAGTGCCATGAGGGGGGGGGGGGGTTATCGGAAACCCTAGGGGGACTAATGGGCCAACATGGGCCTTGTGAGAGAGAGAGGAGAGGGCCCTAGGGCTGGCCGCACCCCCCTTTGAGGTGTCCGAATTGGACTAGGAGGGGGCGGCGCCCCCTCCCTTTCCTTCTCCCTCTCTCCCTCTCCTTCCTCCCCCCTCTCTTCCCTTGTTGGAAACCTACTAGGAATATGATTCCTATTCCTAGTGGGAATCCTACTTGGGGCATGCTCCATGAGGACCGGTTGGCCTCCCCCCTTGCTCCTTTATATACGGGGGCATGGGGCACCCTAGAACACACAAGTTGACAGTTGTCTTAGCCGTGTGCGGTGCCCCCTCCACAGATTTCCACCTCGGTCATATCGTTGTAGTGCTTAGGCGAAGCCCTGCGTCGGTAACTTCATCATCACCGTCATCACGCCGTTGTGCTGATGAAACTCTCCCTCGGCCTCAACTGGATCAAGAGTACGAGGGATGTAACTGAGCTGAACGTGTGCAGATTGCGGAGGTGTCGTGCGTTCGGTAGTTGATCAGTTGGATCGCGAAAACGTTCGACTACATCAACCACGTTACTTAACGCTTTCGCTTTCGGTCTACGAGGGTACATGGACACACTCTCCCCTCTCGTTGCTATGCATCTCCTAGATAGATCTTGCATGATCGTAGGAATTTTTTTGAAATACTGCGTTCCCCAAAAATTTATTCTTCCCCACCTCCAATCTCTTTCGTTTTCTCCTCAACCCGCACAAGTGCCCTCCTCCTCTACTATCGCCTCCTATCCTCACGCTGTAGGCCTCCTTCTCCGTGCTACCGCTAGAGGCTCCCTCCCCATCTACTACCTTCCCTTGGTTCTCCTTTCCCTCTCCTCTTATGGGAGTGTGTCCATGGAGGTTGCGCCCGAATCAACAAGATATGGGAACAAATGCACTGATACCCAGATCGATGACTAGGACGGTGGTTCCCTAGGAGATACACAACAGCGGCCTCGACCAATGGAGCCGCACCATAACATCATCTTCTTGAACCTCTTCTCTAGGAAAGACGCGCATCAGCGGTGGCTGTGTAACAGTGACAGCGGCTAGCACCCTCTTCCCCGCATCTTCTCCCACCTGATGGCTATGGCAACTCGGTTCTGGTTTCCTTGGTCACCAGTATCCGTCAACCCACTGCTTGTTTTTTGGTCGATATCCGCTTCACTTGATCTAACTTCGCATCAAGCTCCAGTTCTTCTTGCTCCAATAAAAGAACAAAAAGTAATACTTTGGTTTTTTGTATTAGATGGTTTGAGTGGTCTTCTTCTTTGAGTTCAAAGTAAAGTAGCTAAGGTTGCAAGTGAATGAGTGGATCTAGCGTCTTGCGGAGAGTACCGGCTTCAGGTGTGATTCCAATTGAACCTTTTGCATCTACCCAAATAATATTTCTTGAATATTTTATACATTATTTGTGTTGTAGCAGATATATGGAGAGAAATTTCATATGCTCAACAACTATTCCTATTGTTTGCCCTGTTTGAGTTTGCATGCCATTTTTGTGGGTTTAGATTACCATGGGTATGTCTCCTTTACACACACCATTCTTCTTCTTTCATTTATACATATTAGAGGAGGGAGGAAAGGTACTATATTTAAATGTCGATTAGGCAACAAGAATCCTATTTGATTTAAACTAATGCCTTCAAATGTTTCCCATATTTCATTTTCAACTACTCTCTCTCTCTCATCATCATTAATTTACAATTTGCCATTGAAGTGTATCTACCTTTATATACTCCTTAAGCGGTATTTTTGAATTAATTAGAATTTTTTTTGGTTGATTGGTGGCTAAACTTAGAGATGCATTGTCTGCGTGCTTGCTTGGCACTCTTCCTCCAGATCCCTAATTATTATTTTCCAATGTGTTATATATAGGTCTATGGCGAGGAGTAGTCGTCTAGGACACCTATGCTACTTCATTGATCAATCTTTTTGTCCTGCACTTTATCTGTTCATCTCCAGATATTGGAGTCTTTTGCTGCACATTTTTATGTTCAACTCCAGATCATCGTCATAATCATGTTGCACACTTCAGATAATTCATGTGGACATGTCATGTAGCCGTACTTTTGATCTTTCAGTGATATGTTTGTAGTACAAAGTACACTGATTTACTGTGGAGCTAATTAGCCAATAAGCAAGTTAGGTTAAATTTAGATGGTTATTTTAGTTTACCTTTATTACAATGTATGCACTTGCAAGCAACCTAGTAGCAAAGTTGTTGGCTTTTAGTTTACTTATATTTTTCCACGTGGTTTACAATTGCCTCTTTGTTAAAATAGTTATCTTTCAACCAGCTTTATATTTTTTTACAAATTATATATGTTTATCTCGGCCAGATTATCCAATTCCTTCTTAGACATCAATTTCACTGTATGTGAAGCAAATACCATTCTCTCATCAGCAATAATTGTTGGGGAACGTTGCATGAAAATCAAAAAATTTCCTACGAAACACCCAAGATCCAATCTAGGAGATGCATAGCTATGAGAGGGGAGTGTGTCTACATACCATTCAAGACTAAAAACGTTAGCGCCGTAATGCGGTTTATGTAGTCGTACTCTTCACGATCCAAGTTGATCTAGTGCCGAATGAACGACACCTTCGAGATTAGCACATGTTCAGCTCGATGGCGTCCTCTCCTTCTTGATCCAGCAAGCAAGGGAGAGGAGGTAGATGAGATCGGAACCAACACGGTGGTATGGTGGTGGTGGCAGCAGCGGAATTTCAACAGAGCTTCACCAAGCACGTACTGGAGGAATATGGGAGGAGTTGGGAGAGATAATGGGCAAGTCTGGAAGGAGTGGCTGCCCCCTGTGCCTCCACACTATATGAAGGGGTGAGGGAGGGGGGCACACAGCCCCTTGGCCGATCCTCCAAGGAGGGGCTGGCCAGCCAAGGGAGGAATCCCTCCCCCACAAGGCAAGGGGGAGGTGCCTTCTCCACTTGGGACTCTTCCCATATGGGCCCAAGGGGTTGGTGCGCCTGGCCTAGGAGGGTTAGGACACCCCCTTATAACCCAAGTTGGCCCTTGGGACGTGGTGGAACCATCCATGTAGTTCTGAACCCCTCTGGAACATTCTGGAAACTTCCCGGTATAATACTGAAAAACCTGAACTTTTTCCGGAACCCAAAATATGACTTTTAATATATAAATCTTTACCCCCAGACCATTCCAGAGCTCTTCGTGACCTCTGGGATCTCATCCGAGACTTCGAACAACCTTCACACCTTCTGCTATTAATATCTCAATACTACCCTAGCGCTATCGAATGTTAAGCATGCAACCGTACGGGTTCGGGAACATGTAGACATGTTCGAGACACCTCTCTAGCTAATAACCAGTAGTGGAATTTGGATGCCCATATTGGTTCCTACATATTCCACGAAGATCTTTTATTAGTTTAACCACGATGTCGAGGATATGGTTAATCCCGTATGCCATTCCCTTTCCCAGCGACATGTTACTTGCCCGAGATTCGATCGTTGGTATCTCCATACCTAGTTCAATCTCATTACTGGCAATTCTCTTTACTCGTTCCATAATACAAGATCCCGTGAAGAAACCCATTAGTCACATGAAGCTTCTTATGATGTTGTATTACCGAGAGGGCCCAAAGATATCTCTCCATCGCACAGAGTGACAAATCCCAGTCTCGATCCATGCAACCCAACAGACACCTTCGGAGATACCTGTAGAGTACCTTTATGGTCACCCAGTTACGAAGTGACCTTTGATAGCACATAAGGCATTCCTCCGGTATCCGGAAATAGCATGATCTCATGGTCGAAGGAATTGATACTTGACATGAGGAAAGATATAACAAATATCTAAATGATCTGATGCTAAGCTTACTGCTGGGTCTGTCCATCACATCATTCTCCTAATGATGTGATCCCGTTATCAAATGACAATCATGTTTATGGTCAGGAAACCATAACCATCTTTCATCAACGAGCTAGTCTAGTAGAGTCTTACTAGGAACATTGTGTAGTTTATGTATTCACACATGTATTTAAGTTTTTGGTAAATACAATTCTAGCATGAATAATAAACATTTATCATGAACGGGAAATATGATAATAACTAATTTATTATTTCCTCTAGGGCATATTTCCAACAGCCTCGCACTTGTAGTAGAGTAAATAATCTAGATTACAACGTAATGAATCTAATACCCATGGTGTCTTGGTGCTGATCATGTTTTGCTCGTGGAAGAGGTTTAGTCAATGGGTCTACCACATTCAGATCTATATGCCCATTACAAAGTTGTATGTCTCCCTCCTTGATGTAATCGTGGATGGAGTTGAAGCGGCGTTTGATGTGCTTGGTCTTCTTGTGAAACATAGGCTCCTGGCTATGGCAATTGCACCAGTGTTGTCACAAAAGATAGTCATTGGATCTGATGCACTAGGCACAACTCCTAGATCGGATATGAACTCCTTCATCCAGACTCCTTCATTCACCGCTTCCGAAGCAGCTATGTATTCCGCTTCACATGTAGATCCTGCTACAACGCTCTGCTTGGAACTGCGCCAACTGACTGCTCCACCATTCAAAATAAATATCTATCCGGTTGGTGACTTCGAGTCATCAGGATCAATATCAAAGCTAGCATCGACGTAACCCTTTACGGTGAGCTCTTTGTCACCTCCATAAATGAGAAACACGTCCTTAGTACTCTTTAGGTACTTGAGGATATTTTTGACCGCTGCTCAGTGATCAACTCCTAGATTACTTTGCTACCTCCCTGCCAGACTTATGGCAAGGCACACATCAGGTCTGGTACACAACATGGCATACATTATAGAGCCTATGGCTGAGGCATAGGGGATGACCTTCATCCTTTCTCTTTCTTCTACCATGGTCGGGCTTTGAGTCCGACTGAACTTCACACCTTACAACATAGGCAAGAACCCTTTCTTCGACCGGTCCATTTTTAGATTCTTCAAAATCTTGTCAAGGTATGTGCTTTGTGAAAGTCCTATCAAGCGTCTCGATCTATCTCTATAGATCTTAATGCCCAATACGTGAGCAACTTCACCTAGGTCTTTCATTGAAAAACTCTTGTTCAAATAACCCTTTATGCTTTCCAGAAATTCTATATCATTTCCACTCAATAATATGTCATCCACATACAGTATTAGAAATGCTACAGAGCTCCCACTCACTTTCTTGTAAATACAAGCTTCTCCATAAGTTTGTATAAAACCTCAAAGCCTTGATCACCTCATCAAAACATAAATTCGAACTCCGAGATGCTTGCACCAGTCCATAGATGGATCGCTGGAGCTTGCATACCTTGTTAGCATCTTTAGGATCGACAAAACCTTCTAGTTGCATCATATACAACTCTTCCTTAAGGAACCCATTAAGGAATGTTGTTTTGACATCCATCTGCCAGATTTCATAGTCGTAATATGCGGCAATTGCTAACATGATTCTATCAGACTTAAGCATCGCTATGGGTGAGAAAGTCTCATCGTATTCAACTCCTTGAATTTGTTGAAAACCCTTTGCGGTAAGTTGAGATTTATAGACAGTGGCATTACCATCCGCGTATGCCTTCTTAAAGATCGATGTGTTCTCAATGGCCTGTCAGTCATCGGGCCGGTCCACCAAAGTCCATACTTTCTTCTAATACATGGATCCTATCTCAGATTTCATGGACTCAAGCCATTTATTGGAATCCAGGATCATCATTGCTTCTTCATAGTTCGTAGGTTCGCCGTTGTTTAACAACATTACTTCAAGGATGGGATTACCTTACCACTCCGGTGCGGAGTGTGTCCTGGTCGACCTACAAAGTTCAGTAGTAACTTGATCTAAAGTTTCATGATCATCATCACTAGCTTCCTCTCTTGTTGGTGTAGGGATCATGAGAACTGTTTTCTATGATGTGCTACTCTCCAATTCGAGAGAAGGTACGGTTACCCCATAGATTTCTACTTTCCTCCCACTCACTTATTTCGAGGGGAACTCCTTCTCTAGTAAAGACCCATTCTTAGAAATAAAAATCTTGCCCTCGGATCTGTGATACAAGTTATTCCCAATGGTTTCTTTAGGGTATCCTATGAAGATGCATTTCTTCACTTTGGGTTCAAGCTTATCAGGCTGAAGCCTCTTGACATAAGCGTCGCATTCCCAAACTTTAAGAAACGACAGCTTAGTTTTCTTGTCAAACCATAACTCATACGGTGTTGTCCCAACAGATTTAGACGGTGCCCTATTTAAAGTGAATGCGGCTGTCCCTAATGCATAAGCCCAAAATGATAGTGGAAAATCGGTAAGAGACATCATAGAATGCAACATATCTAATAAAATACGATTACGACGTTCAGACACACCATTACATTGTGGTGTTCCAGGTGGCGTGAGTTGTGAAACAATTCCACATTGTCTTAAAAATGTAGACCAAACTTGTAATTCAAATATCCAGCTCCACGACCAGATCTTAGAAACTTTATTTTCTTGTTACGATGATTCTCCACTTTACTATGAAATTCCTTGAACTTTTCAAATGTTTTAGACATGTGTTTCATTAAGTAAATATACACATATCTACTCAAATCATATGTGAAGGTAAGAAAATAACGATATCCACTGTGTTTTTCAACACTCATCGAACCGCATACATCAGTATGTACTATTTCCATCTAGTCACTAGCCCGCTCCATCGATTCGGAAAATGGGGTTTTAGTCATCTTGCCCATGAGGCATGGTTCACATGTCTCAAATGATTCATAATCAAGTGATTCCAAAAGTTCATTAGCATGGAGTTTCTTCATGCGCTTTACACCAATATGACCTAAGAGGCAGTGCCACAAGTATGTGGTACTATCATCATTAACTTTGTATCTTTTGGCATCAATATTATGAATATGTGTATCACTACGATGAGATTCAACAAGAATAAACCATTCACAAGGGGTGCATGACCATAAAAGATATTATCCATATAAATAGAATAACCATTATTCTCTGACTTAAATGAATAATTGTCTCGCAATAAACAAGATCCAGATATAATGTTCATGCTCAACGTAGGCACCAAATAACAATTATTTATGTTTAAAACTAATCCAAATGGTAAATGTAGAGGGAGTGTGCCGACGGCGATCACATCAACTTTAGAACCATTTCCGACACGCATCGTCACCTCGTCCTTATTTAGTCTCCATTTATACCGCGGCTCCTGTTTCGGTTTACAAATATTAGCAACCGAACCAGTACCAAATACCCATGCACTACTTCAAGCACCGGTAAGGTACACATCAATAACATGGATATCATATATACCTTTGTTGACATTGCCAGCCTTCTTATCTGCTAAGTACTTGGGGCAGTACCGCTTCTAGTGGCCATTCCCCTTGCAATAGAAACACTCAGTCTCGGGTTGGGTCCAGGCTTGGGTTTCTTCACGAGAGCGGCAAACTGCCTTTCCATTCTTCTTGAAGTTCCCTTTCTTTCCCTTGCTCTTTTCTCGAAACTAGTGGCCTTATTCACCGTCAACACTTGACGCTCTTTCTTGATTTCTACCTCCGCGGCCTTAAGCATCATGAAGAGCTCAGGGATCATTTTCACCATCCTTTGCATATTATAGTTCTTCACAAAGCCCTTGTAGCTTGGTGGTAGTGACTGGACAATTCTATCAATCTCTACTTCATCTAGAAGATTAATTCCCAATTGTTTCAAGCGGTTGTAGTACCCAGGCATTTTGAGTACATGCTCACTAACAGAGTTGTTCTCCTCCATCTTGCATCTAAAGAACTTGTCGGAGGTGTCATACCTCTCGACCTAGGCATGAGTTTGAAGTGCCAATTTCAGCTCTTTGAACATCTCATATGCTCCATGGTGCTCAAAACTTCTTTGGAGCCCCGATTATAAGCCGTATAGCATGGCGCACCGAACTATCGAGTAGTCATCAACTCGAGTTTGCTAGGTGTTCATAGCATCCACGGTCGAGCGAGAAGGTGGCACACCTAACTTGCATCAAGGACACAATCCTTCTGTGCATCAGTGAGGATAATCCTCAAATAACGGACCCAATTCACATAGTTGCTTCCATCATCTTTCAACTCAGCTTTCTCTAGGAATGCATTAAACTTCAGGGGAGCTACAACGCGAGCCATTGATCTACAACATAATTTTGCAAAGACATTAAGACTATGTTCATGATAATTGGTTGAATTGATCATATTAGTAATGAACTCCCACTTAAATCAACATCCCTCAAGTTGTCTAAGTGTTACATGATCCAAATCAACCAACCCATGTTCGATCATCACGTGAGATGGGGTGGTCATTAATGGTGAACATCTCCATGATGATCATATCTGCTATATAACTCATGTTCGACCTTTCGGTCCTCCGTGTTCCGAGGCCATGTCTGTACATGCTAGGCTCTTCAAGTTTAACCTAAGTATTATGCATGTGTAAAATTGGCTTACACCCGTTGTATGTGAACGAAGAGTCTATCACACCATCACGAGGTGCTTCGAAACATCAAACTTTTGCAATGGTGCATACTTAGGGAGAACACTTTTATCTTGAAATTTAGTGAAGGGATCATCTTATAATTCTTCAGTCGTCTTAAGCAAAATAGGATGTATACCAAGATAAACATCACATGCAATAAAAAATATGTGACATGATATGGCCATTATCATCTTGTGCTTTTGATCTCCATCTCCAAAGCACTGGCATGATCTCCATCGTCACCGGCACGGCACCATGATCTCCATCATCATGATCTTCATCATCGTGTCATCATGTGGTTGTGTCAACAACTATTGCTTCTACAACTATTGCTAATGCATAGCGATAAAGTAAAGCAATTACATGGCGTTATTAGTTGGCACACAGGTCATAAAATCAATTAAAGACAACCCTACCGCTCCTGCCGATTGATGTACTTATCGACATGGAAGTTGTGAACCTATTAGAAAACATGGTCATCTCATACATCAACATATATCACATCACGTTTGGCCATACCACATCACAACATGCCCTGCAAAAACAAGTTACATGTCCTATACTTTGTTGTTACAAATTTTACGTGGCTGCTATGGGAAACTAGCAAGGACCATTCTTACCTACGCAAAGACATAACGGTGATAATCAAGTTGCCTTTTAACCTTCTACAAGGACCAGCTTTGTAAAATTAGATTCAACTAAAGTAGGAGAGACAGACACCCGCCAGCCACCTTATGCAATACAAGTTGCGTGTTACACTATAAACAAACCACTTCCGTGATGATACGTGTTTGTCATGGTAGGTCACGTCTTTTGTCATGCATGTACATCCATGACGATTTTATGACAGAATCAAGATAGTCGTACCTGTGCTGTCGTAGAAGTGTTCCATGACGCTAACAAAATTATCATCATAGAAGTGTCCACTTCCATGACGATAAATTGCGCGTCATAGAAGTTCTTTCGTCAAGGGTAATCGACAGGTGCCATCCACCATAACGGGTTGTTGTTAAGCTATCGAGTTCCGGTTTGGATCCGATAACCCGTTAACAGCCTGGACCAATGGGGATTTTCCACGTGTAAAATTCTCATTCGCCGGCAGATCCACATGTCGGCCCAGCGTTCGGACAGTTATCATCCAGCGAATGGACGGGGCGCTCCTATGATACGTCAACACATGTCTTGGCCCAATAGTGGCCCATTCAGGTTAAAAGGCTGGGCCTGTCAAAATAAGCGGGCCGACCCATTAGCGGCCTACTTGAGTCAGGCCCTTTCACAAGCACGGCCCATACAAGTTACACAGAATCCGCCCATCGAAGGCACATTCCAGATTTGACAATTTCCAGCCCATCATTAGTTTCAGCCCGCTGACGGCCCGCTACGTTTTTGGGCCCTGTTACGGCCCGAGCTTCTTTCGGCCTGTTAGCAGCCCATCGTCAGTTCTAGCCCGTTAATGGCCCGGAACGTCTTTCGGCCTTTTCTCGGCCATTCTGCAGTTGAGCCAACTTCTAGCCCGTTCTGACTTTAGGCCTGTCCTTGGCCCATTCGGTAAATGGGCCAATTCCTAGCCCATTTTGTCTTTCATACTGTTAATGGCCCGCACAACAGTTGTGCCTTTGACCGTGCAACCTAATTTTGGGTCCATTAGGGGCCCATGTTCTGCACGGCAAAATTTCAGCCCAACGAGCATTTTGGCCTGTTAAAAGCCTAATTTGCAAATTGGGCCTCCTCTGGCCCAAAACACTTTCGGCGTCTTACTGGCCTATAAAGTAAAAGGGCTGAGACAAAATTGACATTTATTTTAGCCTGCTAGAGGCCCTGCGGGCTATTTCTATTTATACGGCCCTATCGAGCTTTCGGCCTGTTAATGGCCTACTAAGAGCCTTTGTTATGGTGGGCCATATCATTTGGGATCCACAAAATATTATTTTGACTAGTCCAATTAAGGCCCGCTTTCACTACACATGGTTGTTCGTTCGTATGGCGCCCACGAAATGTTTGGGCATGTTGGCTCCCATTTCGATGATATAGCATATTCAAAGAATTATCCCACTCTATACTATCTCCTCTAAAAAACATAAACTATACAATAAAGAGACTAAGGCATAGAAACATAGAATAATCCTACGCTATACAATAAAGAAATTACGGCCGATTATACCCACTGGGCATTATAGTTCGGCACTAGTGATAATAAAGCGTACACAAACAACAAATTACATACACTGGGCAAATAAAGCTCATGCATCATGGACACGCATCAACAGAACTTACCATTTGAACTATAATCTCTTCAGAAAATAGGATTGGCCGGATTCAGATAGCACAAATTTTAGTCTGCAAAATCTCCAATTCCTTCGTGGTACCTCAGTGTCTCATTTCATTTTTTGACTCCTGCATCTAATACCTGCAACTCCAATCTCAACTTGTTGATTGCACATTGAGAATCATGTACACATTGTCTTGCCACCTCTAGTTGATGCTCAAGAACATCAACACATTCCAATTCCAATCCATAATCATTTGGTAATGGCCATGCCGAACTGCTCGCAGATCTTTGTGTTGATGTCAGTTCATCCTGGAATGTTTCTATAAGTACACATGACTAGGGCAAACATATAGTTCCAACAGTGAAGCGAGCAAGACAAACTATTCTGTACATGGCAAAACATGACTAACAATAATGTTACACGTCATGAAGCATATGCAGGTGATATTTTAAAAATTACAAAAACTCGTAGTCTATGCAGCCCGCATACAGAAATCTCTCTTAGCTCACCAGAGGAGCATGATGTTGGGGCCAAATCCAAAGCATAGATAGGTTACAAATTTAGACAACATGTTGCATATAAGTAAGCAAGCAGTTGGCCATTCTATAGCTCAATTAAAGTCTTAGGGAGCATAATGAATTGCAGAGGGATTCATACAAACCTACTACATCAAGCAAAACTATGCAATCATAAGCCTAGTATAAACTAGATTGTGAGCCTGATGTCTACTACACAACCTTCTTCTTGTAGACGTTGTTGGGCCTCCAAGTGCAGAGGTTTGTAGGACAGTAGCAAATTTCCCTCAAGTGAATGACCTAAGGTTTATCAATCCATAGGAGGTGTAGGATGAAGATGGTCTCTCTCAAGCAACCCTGCAACCAAATAACAAAGAGTCTCTTGTGTCCCCAACACACCCAATACAATGGTAAATTGTATAGGTGCACTAGTTCGGCGAAGAGATGGTGATACAAGTGCAATATGGATGGTAGATAAAGGTATTTGTAATCTGAAATTATAAAAACAGCAAGGTAACTAATGATAAAAGTGAGCGTAAACGGTATTGCAATGCTAGGAAACAAGGCCTAGGGTTCATACTTTCACTAGTGCAAGTCCTCTCAACAATAATAACATAATTGGATCACATAACTATCCCTCAACATGCAACCAAGAGTCACTCCAAAGTCACTAATAGCGAAGAACGAACGAAGAGATTATGGTAGGGTACGAAACCACCTCAAAGTTATTCTTTCAATCAATCCGTTGGGCTATTCCTATAGGTGTCACAAACAGCCCTAGAGTTCGTACTAGAATAACACCTTAAGACACAAATCAACTAAAACCCTAATGTCACCTAGATACTCCAAAGTCACCTCAAGTATCCGTGGGTATGATTATACGATATGCGTCACACAATCTTAGATTCATCTATTCAACCAACACAAAGGACCTCAAAGAGTGCCCCAAAGTTCTACCGGAGAATCATGACTAAAACGTGTGCCAACCCCTATGCATAGGTTCATGGGCGGAACCCGCAAGTTGATCACCAAAACATACATCAAGTGAATCACATGGTATCCCATTGTCACCACAGATACGCACGGCAAGACATACATCAAGTGTTCTCAAATCTTTAAAGACTCAATCCGATAAGATTACTTCAAGGGGAAAACTCAATTCATTACAAGAGAGTAGAGGGGGGGAAGAAACATCATAGGATCCAAATATAATAGCAAAGCTCGCGATACATCAAGATCGTATCACCTCAAGAACACGAGAGAGAGAGAGATCAAACACATAGCTACTAGTACATACCCTCAGCCCCAAGGGAGAACTACTCCCTCCTCGTCATGGAGAGCACTGGGATGATGAAGATGGCCACCGGAGAGAGATTTCCCCCTCCGGCAGGGTGCCCGAACGGGTCTAGATTGGCTTTCAGTGGCTACGGAGGCTTCTGGCGGCGGAACTCCTGATCTATTGTGCTCACGGATGTTTTTAGGGTATATGGAGATATATAGGCGGAAGAAGTACGTCAGGGGGGCCACGAGGGGCTCACGAGGGTGGAGGGCGCGCCCAAGGGGGTGGGCGCGTCCCCTGCCTCGTGACCTCCTCGCAGATCCCCCGACATGCACTCCAAGTCTTCTGGGCTTCTTTCCTTCCAAAAATGTGTTCCGTGAAGTTTCAGGTCAATTGGACTCCGTTTGATTTTCCTTTTCTTCGAAACCCTAAAACAAGGTAAAAACAAAAACTGGCACTGGGCTCTGGGTTAATAGGTTAGTACCAAAAAATGATATAAAAGTGTATAATAAAGCCCATAAACATTCAAAACAGTAGATAATATAGCATGGAGCAATCAAAAATTATAGATACGTTGGAGACGTATCAGCATCCCCAAGCTTAATTCCTGCTCGTCCTCGAGTAGGTAATTGATAAAAACAGAATTTTTGATGTGGAGTGCTACTTGGCATAATTTCAATGTGATTCTTCTTAATTGTGGTATGAATATTCAGATCCATAAGATTCAAGACAAAAGTTCATATTGACATAAAAATGATAATACTTCAAGCATACTAACTAAGCAATTATGTCTTCTCAAAATAACATGGCCCAAGAAAGTTCATGCCTACAAAATCATATAGTTTAGTCATGTTTCATTTTCGTCACACAAGAATGCTCTCATCATGCACAACCCCGATGACAAGCCAAGCAATTGTTTCATACTTTAGTAATCTCAAACTTATAAACTTTCACGCAATACATGAGCGCGAGCCATGGATATAGCACTATGGGTGGAATAGAATATAATGAGGGGGTTATGTGGAGAAGACAAAAAAGGAGAAAGTCTCACATCAACGAGGCTAATCAATGGGCTATGGAGATGCCCATCGATTGATGTTAATGCAAGGAGTAGGGATTGCCATGCAACGGATGCACTAGAGCTATAAATGTATGAAAGCTCAACAAAAGAAACTAAGTGGGTGTGCATCCAACTTCCTTGCTCACGAAGACCTAGGGCACTTGAGGAGGCCCATTGTTGGAATATACAAGCCAAGTTCTATAATGAAAATTCCCACTAGTATATGAAAGTGATAACTCAAGAGACTCTCTATATGAAGAACATGTTGCTACTTTGAAGCACAAGTGTGGAAAAAAGGATAGTAGCATTGCCCCTTTTTATTTATTTTCTCTTTTTGGGGGGCCTTCTTTTTTTTCTTTGGCCTTTATCTTTCTTTTTTTTGGGACAATGCTCTATTGAATGATGATCATCACACTTCTATTTATTTACAACTCAATGACTACAACTCGATACTAGAACAAAGTATGACTCTATATGGATGCCTCCGGCGGTGTACCGGGATATGCAATGAATCAAGAGTGACAAGTATGAAAGAATTATGAACGGTGGCTTTGCCACAAATACTATGTCAACTACATGATCATGCTAGCAATATGGCAATGATGAATGTGTCATGATAAACTGGATGATGGAAAGTTGCATGGCAATATATCTCGGAATGGCTATGGAAATGCCATAATAGGTAGGTATGGTGGCTGTTTTGAGGAAGATATAAGGAGGTTTATGTGTGAAAGAGCGTATCATATCACGGGGTTTGGATGCACCGACGAAGTTTGCACCAACTCTCGATGTGAGAAAGGGCAATGCACGGTACCGTAGAGGCTAGCAATGATGGAAGGGTGAGAGTGCGTATAATCCATGGACTCAACATTAGTCATAAAGAACTCATATACTTATTGCAAAAATCTACAAACTATCAAAAACCAAAGTATTACGCGCATGCTCCTAGGGGGATAGATTGGTAGGAAAAGACCATCGCTCGTCCCCGACCGCCACTCATAAGGAGGACAATCAAATAACACCTCATGTTTCAAATTTGTTGCATAATGTTTACCATACGTGCATGCTACAGGACTTGCAAACCTCAACACAAGTATTTATCAATTTCACAACTACTCAACTAGCACGACTCTGATATTATTACCTCCATATCTCAAAACAATCATCAAGTATCAAACTTCTCTTAGTATTCAATACACTCATAAGAGAATTTTATTAATTTTGAATACCTAGCATATTAGGATTATTTAAGAAAATTACCATGCTATTTAAGACTCTCAAAATAATATAAGTGCAGCATGAGAGTTCATCTATTTCTTCAAAATAAAACTACCACCATGCTCTAAAAGATATAAGTGAAGCACTAGAGCAATAACACACTACTCCGAAAGATATAAGTGAAGATGAATGAGTAGTTAAATAATTATGCAATTATGTGAAGACTCTCTAACATTCAATAATTTCATATCTTGGTATTCTATTCAAACAGAAAGCAAAGCAAAATAAGATGACATTCTAAGAATGGCAAACATCATGTGAAGAAGCAAAAACTTACGATCAACCGAAACTAACCGATAATTGTTGAAGAAGAAAGGTGGGATGCCAACCGGGCATCCCCAAGCTTAGACGCTTGAGACTTCTTGAAATATTATCTTGGGGTGCCTTGGGCATCCCCAATCTTGAGATTTTGTGTATCCTTAATTCCTCTCATATCACGGTCTCCCTAAATCTCAAAAGCTTCATCCACACAAAACTCAACAAGGACTCGTGAGATAAGTTAGTATAAACCATTGCCAAAACCTTATCATACTGTACTGTAGCAAATCACTAAAATTATTATTCAACATTGAATACTAAATTCCTCTGCATATTTAATAGTCCTATCCTCAAATAGAATCATTAAAGAAGCAAACATATGCAAACAATGCAAACATAACAGCAATCTGCCTAAACAGGATAGTCTGTAAAGAATGCTGAAACATCCATACTTCCCTAGCTCCAAAAATTATGAAATAAAATTCCCACTGTAGTAAATTTATCAGAGCTTAATATGCAGAAGGTTTCAACATTTTATCACATTCTGACTTTTCTATGTAATTATTGCAACAGCGGTAAACTTTCTGTTTTCAAACAGCAACATGTGGACTTCTAAAATAGGCATAGTAAAGGCTATCAATGCCATTTTTATTGAAATAAAAGATGCAAAACATTGTTCTGAATAACATAAAGCAAATATTAACAAAATAAATTGACGCTCCAAGCAAAACACATATCATGTGGCGAATAAAAATATACCTCCAAGTAAAGTTACCGATGAACGAAGACGAAAGAGGGGATGCCTTCCGGGGCATCCCCAAGCTTAGGCTCTTGGCTATCCTTGAATATTACCTTGGGGTGACTTGGGAATCCCCATTTTTAGGCTCTTGCCACTCTTTATTCCATAGTCCATCGAATCCTTACCCAAAACTTGAAAACTTCACAACACAAAACTTAGCAGAAAACTCATAAGCTCCGTTAGTATAAGAAAATAAATCACCACTTCAAGGTACTGTAATGAGCTCATTCTTTATTTATATTGGTGTTAAACCTACTGTATTCCAACTTCTCTATGGTTTATATACTATTTACTAGCCATAGATTCATCAAAATAAGTAAACAACACATGAAAAACAGAATCTGTCAAAAACAGAACAGTCTGTAGTAATCTGCATCAAACATATACTTATGGAACACATAAAATTCTCAAATAAATTTCTGGACCTGAGGAATTTATATATTAATCATCTGAAAAAAGAATTAACTAAATAGCACTCTCCAATAAAAAATGGCAGCAATTCTCGTGAGCGCTAAAGTTTCTGTTTTTTACAGCGTGATCAACAAGACTTTCCCAAAGTCTTCCCAAAGGTTCTACTTGGCAGAAACACTAATTAAAAGCATAAAACCACATCTAAACAGAGGCTAGATGAATTATTTATTACTAAAAAGGAACAAAAAGAAAGGAACTAAAATAGGATTGGGTTGCCTCCCAACAAGCGCTATCGTTAAACACCTCTAGCTAGGCATGATGATTTCAACGATGCTCACATAAAAGATAAGAATTGAAACATAAAGAGAGCATCATGAAGAATATAACTAACACATTTAAGCCTAACCCACTTCCTATGCATAGGGATTTTTTGAGAAAACAACTTATGGGAACAATAACCAACTTGCATAGGAAGGTAAAACAAGCATAATTTCAAAACTTTAAGCACATAGTCAGGAAACTTGGTATTATTGCAATTCCTACAAGCATATATCCTCCCTCATAATAATTTTAAGTAGCATCGTGAATGAATTCAACAATATAACCAGAACCTAAAGCATTATTTTCATGATCTACAAGCATAGAAAATTTACTACTCTCCACATAAGCAAAATTCTTCTCATGAATAATAGTGGGAGCAAACTCAACAAAATAACTATCATGTGATTGAAAATTAAGATCAAGATGACAAGTTTCATTGTTATCATTATTCTTTAAAGCATACGTGTCATCACAATAATCATCATAGATAGGATGCATGCTTTCATCATAATAAATTTGCTCATCAAAACTTGCTGGACAAAAAATATCATCTTCATCAAACATAGCTTCCCCAAGCTTGTGCCTTTGAATATCATTAGCATCATGGATATTCAAGGAATTCATACTAACAACATTGCAATCATGCTCATCAGTCAAATATTTAGTGCCAAACATTTTATAGATTTCCTCTTCTAGCACTTTAGCACAATTATCCTTTCCATCATACTCACGAAAGATATTAAAAAGGTGAAGCGTATGAGACAAACTCAATTCCATTTTTTTATAGTTTTCTTTTATAAACTAAACTAGTGATAAAACAAGAAACTAAAAGACTCGATTGCAAGATCTAAAGATATACCTTCAAGCACTCACCTCCCCGGCAACGGCGCCAGAAAAGAGCTTGATGTCTACTACACAACCTTCTTCTTGTAGACGTTGTTGGGCCTCCAAGTGCAGAAGTTTGTAGGACAGTAGCAAATTTCCCTCAAGTGGATGACCTAAGGTTTATCAATCCGTAGGAGGCGTAGGATGAAGATGGTCTCTCTCAAGCAACCCTGCAACCAAATAACAAAGAGTCTCTTGTGTCCCCAACACACTCAATACAATGGTAAATTGTATAGGTGCACTAGTTCGGCGAAGAGATGGTGATACAAGTGCAATATGGATGGTAGATAAAGGTATTTGTAATCTGAAATTATAAAAACAGCAAGGTAACTAATGATAAAAGTGAGCGTAAACGGTATTGCAATGCGTGGAAACAAGGCCTAGGGTTCATACTTTCACTAGTGCATGTCCTCTCAACAATAATAACATAATTGGATCACATAACTATCCCTCAACATGCAACGAAGAGTCACTCCAAAGTCACTAATAGCGAAGAACGAACGAAGAGATTATGGTAGGGTACGGAACCACCTCAAAATTATTCTTTCCAATCAATCCGTTGGGCTATTCCTATAGGTGTCACAGACATCCCTAGAGTTCGTACTAGAATAACACCTTAAGACACAAATCAACCAAAACCCTAATGTCACCTAGATACTCCAATGTCACCTCAAGTATCCGTGGGTATGATTATACGATATGCGTCACACAATCTCAGATTCATCTATTCAACCAACACAAAGGACCTCAAAGAGTGCCCCAAAGTTCTACTAGAGAATCACGACAAAAACGTGTGCCAACCCCTATTCATAGGTTCATGGGCGGAACCCGCAAGTTGATCACCAAAACATACATCAAGTGAATCACGTGGTATCCCATTATCACCATAGATACGCACGGCAAGACATACATTAAGTGTTCTCAAATCTTTAAAGACTCAATCCGATAAGATTACTTCAAGGGGAAAACTCAATTCATTACAAGAGAGTAGAGGGGGGGGGGAAGAAACATCATAGGATCCAAATATAATAGCAAAGCTCGCGATACATCAAGATCGTATCACCTCAAGAACACGAGAGAGAGAGAGAGAGATCAAACACATAGCTACTGGTACATACCCTCAGCCCCGAGGGAGAACTACTCCCTCCTCGTCATGGAGAGCACCGGGATGATGAAGATGGCCACCGGAGAGAGATTTCCCCCTCCGGCAGGGTGCCGGAACGGGTCTAGATTGGCTTTCGGTGGCTACAGAGGCTTCTGGCGGCGAAACTCCCGATCTATTGTGCTCACGGATGTTTTTAGGGTATATGGAGATACATAGGCGGAAGAAGTACGTCAGGGGGGCCACGAGGGGCTCACGAGGGTGGAGGGCGCGCCCAGGGGGGTGGGCGCGCCCCCTGCCTCGTGACCTCCTTGCAGATCCCCCGACGTGCACTCCAAGTCTTCTCGGCTTCTTTCCTTCCAAAAATGAGTTTCGTGAAGTTTGAGGTCAATTGGACTCCGTTTGATTTTCCTTTTCTTCGAAACCCTAAAACAGGGTAAAAATAGAAACTGGCACTGGGCTCTGGGTTAATAGGTTAGTCCCAAAAAATGATATAAAAGTGTATAATAAAGCCCATAAACATTCAAAACAGTAGATAATATAGCATGGAGCAATCAAAAATTATAGATACGTTGGAGACGTATCAGAGCCTCATGAAGTAATAGTTGGTTAATAGACTTCAAAGCTTCAGGCACACTTCACCAGAGTAATTAAATGGTAAGGCCTTTAATTATGTCAACTAATATTTATACAAGTACCCAACATCAGACACCATTGTTTGGGCATCTCATTAACTGAGGACAAATAAAGCAATTGAAAAGAGCAATTTAACTATGCGTGAAACAAACAAGCAGTTGAACTGTTGAGTTGGCAGCATGCATACATGCACGCCTCAATAACATCCATGGCCTAGCTACATTTAGTATATAAAGGAACGAGTAATGTAATATTGTTTGCCCCCTATGAAGTATCTTGACTAGTATGTAATCAATATCCTAGTAATGATAGGGAGGCTAATGATGTAAATATGCGTTTCGTTATGGCATTTATGACATCGACAATTCTACCATGGCAGGAAGTAGTTTCACACTGTTCACTACTATAAGATGTTTTAGATATTTAAAAGTAGATTACATCCGTAATGAGTGAAAAGACACATTAAAATGTGTTATACATACATCTGATTTACAAAAAAGTTAGAACATCATATAGTAGTGAGTGGAGGGGGTTTTAATCAATGGCCCAATGACTGGGTTATAGGTGAAGAACCCTACGCAAGAACAATGTTAGACAAATCAGATGTCCTGGTAATTGTAATACAGTGTGACTTACCTTAACTGGTTTAATAGGCTCAGCGCTACTCCTCCTTCTCTTGCAAGGCTCCTTCCTAACATCTTATACTTGGAAATCCTCAATCTTATCTTCATTGCACCCCCTCTACAAGGTGACTCCAACTAGTTACTGGTCTCCTTGGAAGATAAATATGCATACTTTCCAGTCTGTGAACAACACAAAAGGATGATATTATAACAAAACAACACCACATAATGAAACATGCCACATCTCTTTCACACAATGAAATGAGCATTTACTATGTGTGCACTTTGTAAAAACTAGGCATACCTTCAAACTGGATCTCCAGATGCTCTTGGAGAGCCTACTTTAGTGTATAGGCAAACCTTTATGTCACCTATGAGTTATACAAGCCCCCACTACAGCATCCCTTAGTGTTTAAATCATTGACAAACTCTGTTCAAGAACATCAAGTAATCAAAGCAAATAGTCCTAGTATGGTTGGCTGACACAAACAAGCAATTGAACAGATGTGTGAGCAAATCTTACATATCAAGAAAAGAAGCATAGAATGAGGCTTAAAGACCATCACTTGACTGACCAGATTTAAGGGGCATTTAAACATCATGTGCAACATATGAACTAACATAAACATTGCTTCAGATTCTATAATGAAATGCACATGTATTAGGTTATGCCATGTATGATGATGCCTAAATGTACACTATAGCAGGCAAGAGTGATTCATCATTGCACGCACAATTGAATTGCAGGTTAAGGGCCAGTTCTATTCCGCCTTTTCAGAGCTTATTGTCAAAATAAGCCATAAAATATGTAAAGAAGTCATTTCTGAGTTATGGGCTTGGGCTTAACTTATTTCGCTTTGGAGGGGGGTGTTTCGGGTAGAAGCTCACTTAAAAATTCAAGGGAAGGGGAATAGTGAAATGACTCTGTTTTCTGCCTATATTACACTCAAAATGCCACTGCTCACGCCTGCGTCACACCTGACCCTCAAGTAAAAACAAACACGCAAGCGTTCATTGCCATGCCCGCTTGCATCTCCTCTCCCATTTCCCTCTACGTCGATCCCCTGCCTCCAGCGCTAGGGTTCCTCCAGCGAGCCGTCGCCACTGGTCCCATATGGCCTGGTCCTTGATGATGCTCTTTCAAGCTAGGCTACATGACCAGCGGGTAGGGCCAAATCTCCCCGGCTGCTCCTCCCTCTGGTGCCGCCCCTCATTCTCATAGTCTCTAGCAGCTGCTGCGCTGTGGTCTGTCCAACGCACTACTGCGACGGGCGCCGCACAACTACAGCCGATGCCACACTGTGGCAGAAGGCACCTCATTACCCCTCCCCTGCTCCCAGGCCATGGCCTTGAGGTGCTATTGAAGGATGAGCTCATCCAACAAGGTGAGGATCTCCTCTGATTTTTTCCAAGTTTTCATTTTGATCCGCTATACGGTGAATTGCTATGAGCTACTTCAGCTGCTACTATATGATGCATTATTATGAGCTGCTCCTCCTGCTGCTATATGATGTGCTATGAGCTGCTGCTGCTATATATGATGAATTTCTATGAGCTGCTGCTGCTATATGATGAGTTGCTATAAGCTGCTCTTGCTGCTGCTATATGATGAATTGCTATGAGCTGCTGCTGGTATATGATGAATTGCATGCTGCTGCTATATGATGCTTTCAGGTGGTGCTGCTATATGATAATAACCAGCCACTTGGACTGTCGAATTTCGATAAATAATTGTTCTTAATTTAAATTTAGGTCATGCATTCTTCTTTTAAATTAGGCAATGGGATCTCTATGGAAGACATTGACCAAAGTAGATTGTGCCAAGTAGATGGTATCTTTTTATTTGCATTTCGAACAAATATTGATGGTCTGTTTTCCTATCATATTAATTACTTCACTAGGTTCAATTTGTGATGTTTTCAAGTGAAATTAATTTTCATATGGGCAGAAAAATGACAAAATATAATGCAATCTAGGCTTTTCACTAATCATACCACAGATAAGCTGAAAAGGCAGGCAGTGAAAAGAACTGGTTGGCTTATTACCTGGAGCTTATATTCAAAGGTGCTTATTTTCTTAGGATAACTCGAAATAATTGTCCGTAAGAAACTTAGCCAATAGAACTGACATACAAATAACATGTCACAATGATTGCAATGGAGGCCCAGTTCTTTTGCCAGATTCTCCCATAATTTGACCCCTACCCAGATTCTCCCAGAATCTTTGAGCCCCATTTGTTTCACAATCCTATCTAGTTAGGTTCAAATTAGGTAGGATTGTAATACAAAAGGGGTCAAAAATTCTAGGAGAAGCTAAAGAGGGGCACATTCTGGGAGAATCTTGCCAAAGAACTAGGCCGGAGTGACCTACCATAGCACACTGTATAGGCTCACCGTTGCCTCTCCTTTTTTTGCCATGTTCCATGAAATTTCCACATACATCTTGTACTTTTTCATTGTGTAACCCTATCTGCAAGTTGACACGGCTAATTTCATACATCTCTAGATGATAATACATTGCATATCCCTTGCACATATTTAAACCACCAATTAAGGATTGTCTGCATAGCATAAACTAGCCATGACTCTGTGTGCTGGACTAGCAGGCACTCTAAGGGAGCCTAATGTAGTGCACTGAATTCCTACATGCCACCTATGATTTTGTGTAATGTACTACCTCTGTTCCTAAATATATGTCTTTGTAGAGATTCTAGTATGGACCACATACAAATGTATATAGATGCAGTTTCGAGTGTAGATTCACTCATTTTGCTCTGTATGTAGCCTATAGTGTAATCTCTAGAAAGACGTATATTTAGGAATGGAGGGAGTATCATGTATGACATCTACATATCTAATTTAGTAGCCAATAGTAGAAATCGTTGTCTGCACAAAGGGATTACTGGTTGAAAATCCTAGCAAAGCACGCTGGTAGGCACATAAGAATACAAGAGAGAGAGAGACACTTACAAGATCATAGCAATGCCTCAGTCTAGGATCTTGGATTCTTGGTTAGCCAAGCTGTTAGATCCAGAAGAAACATCGTCCTTGTAGTTTTTGCCAGCTGCATAACATGTAACAGCGAACTGTTAGTATATTTGTAGTACATAAAGCAGGTGATGCTCGACGGGTTTAAAGGCGCCAAGTACCTAGGGCATGGTGGGTGCTTGGCATCTTGCCAGACGGTGGGAATCAGGTTAGAAACGTCAAGGGTGATGACACTGCGCTGGCTATCGGGGTCCGGTAAGGAGATCTAGAACCATCGAGTAGGGTGTTTGTGGAGCGGCTCCAGTAGGGTGGACTATAGTGTGGGCCAAGCGGATCTGAGGCCGTGGACGAAGGCGTCGGTGAAGCTGCTCATGAGGTTGGGTTCAGGATGGTGTCGACGATGCGGATCTACGGCCATGGACGGGGCGTCAGAAGCTGCTCTGGTAGGTTGGACGAGGGTGAGACGAAGTGGATCTAAGGCCCTGGACTTGTGCGTTGGCAAAGCGGCCCGGGTAGGGTTGAGAATGGTATAGGCGGAGCTACTCCGGTAGGGTTGACGATGATGTCCGTGAAGTGGCTTCGGTAGGGTTGAGGAAGGTGTCGGCAAAGAGGATCAGAGGCCGTCGACGGGGGCGTCGGTGAGACGGCTCTGGGAGGGGTTTGTGTGGACGAAGCGTCTCCGGTGGGGAGTATGAAGAAGCTGCTGCAGATGCGCTGTGGTTGACGAGAGTACCAGCGAAGCAGATCCGGCGCCGTGGACAAGACCAACACTGAATGGGCTATGGTACAGTGGTGGATGAGCAATCTACTTGTTTCTAGGGAAGGTGGGAGGGGTAGATGCGGCCGTAGAAGCAGATCCGGCGACGTGGACGCCGCTGGCAGTGAATGGGCTCTATTATGCCGGTGGATGAGCAGTCTTGGGTTTCGAGAGGGGAGGGGTAGCAAGGCCGATGAAGTACGGACGGTGTGATGTAAGATGCTCTGGTGCTGTGGAGTTAGTCGTTTTTGCGGGAGGGGGACAGGAAATGGGGGTGCCGTGTGGTGGGGGGAACCAGAAGCTACCAAAGCAACCCTGACCTATTATGTAAATGAGGGCCGTATTGTAACGGTTGCTCTCTATGCACTAAGGACAAAGGGGGAATTTTGCATGCTAAAGACTAGGTGGCGGAAATTTAAAAGGAGGCGGGAGATTTTGCCGCCCGCGAGATCATTCGTATCTAGTTTCAACTGATTTTGGACAGTGCTTGCCGGAAGGTCATGCGAGACTGTGTACACGGGGCACACATCAGCAGTTGATAACTGGTGTGAAGTCCACCTAGAAAAAAGATAATAACTCGGGATGATGCAACGATAACTTGGATGTTTACACAGGCGCGGCCAATCGTACTGGTGTAGAGGCGCGTTCACAAAAAAGGGATCAAACGGTCAGCCTATGAATTTCTCATGTAAATAGATAATTTAGTGCCATTGGTTATTCACTTTAAACATTATGCATTGACATGTTATTGTAGAGGCTCACAAAAAGAAATGGATATTTTAGTCCCACAAAAGAAATGGATATTGTAGTCCGCTACTTAAAAGTGTTACCTCATATGATTACATAGCCTCCATTTTATAAATTGCGTACCCGTTGAATTCATATATGAATATTACATATATTAATTCATAATAGAACCTTAAGTCATCCCAGACTAATGAATTTGAATGCAAGACTAACAATGGTGCATGTACATGATAGCTACATTGGTTGTTTGAAGAAACATCACAGTAACTTTGGCATGCACAATTGAAAAGGATTATTTAGAAAAAAGTGTGATATGTGAGTGTCCAATCTTTATAGCGTTGAATGTATATTGTATCTTTGGCCACGATACAAAGTAGATATTGATTTATGTTCAAGCGATGCACGCCCATGGTCGCTAGATAATGATACGTGAATGAATTGTGCAATCTCTCTCACATGCATACATACCTCATTTCTCCATGGGCATCAGAATCACACACGTTCACTTTGTGTATTTCTCTCCCTCCATCAAGGTTAGAATTTGTCTTTCTACCCCGTCCTACAAGTCTCTCACACAGAAACACACACGCTCTCTCTGTCGAACACGCCCACCCCTTTAATTCCGCCCACCCACCACCACCAATGTCTCAAAGTATAATTATCTCTTGCACACATATGCCTAAGGTTAACTCGAGTCCAAGAACCATATGAATACATACAATGGGATTCCAGCAGAGTACCTTTTGTTTTGAGATTTCGCTCTCTCTCTCTTACACACACACACCACTACAAAAAAAGGACACATCTGTGACATTTTGGGCCGAGCAAATTTTTTTCTGTCATGCTTATGACACTTCTATGACGATAATTGTTACAAAACCCGGTATCATCATAGATGTGGTGGGCTCCTACTTCTATGACAAAAAATCATGATAGAAAATGGGATTTTCATCCTGGGCGGACCAGAGACGGAGCTGCATGACATTCTTTGGGTTGTCCATGACGAAAAAAGCCATGGTAGAAGCGAGGGCAAGGAAGATATCGGGGAGTTCCCGGTTATGGTGGGTGGTCGGGGCCGAGCGATGCACGTTTCTCTCGTACACGTACGCGCGTGGGTGCGAGGCGTTGGGATCTAACTGAACTCGAGCGAGGCGTTCACCTACTGAACCCGAGCGATTGCACTGCAGGCAACGCATTACTGAACCCGAGCGATCGATCGATCCCTGGCTGTTAACTGAACCCGATGGAGCGATTCCTTTGCTACTGCTGCTAACTGAATCCGATCAAACCTGCCTCCTGATGAACAATGAGCGTTGTTGAGGGGTTGGATGAACAGTTCCCGGTGGGGGTTGGATGAACAGCACCCCGTGGTAGTAGAGGTCGTTGCCGCTGGATGAACAGGACCCCGATCGAGCCGGTTGGGGGTGGATGAACAGGACCCCGTGGAGGGCTGGTTGAACAGTAGCCGGTGGAGGGCTGGATGAACAGTGGCCCGTGGAGGGTCGGTTGAACAGTAGCCGGTGGAGGAGTGGTAGAAGTAGGAGGAGGTCAACGGTGGATGAACAGTAGCCCGTGGAGGCTGGAGGAGGTCAACAGTGGATGAATAGTAGCCCGTGGAGGCTGGAGGAGGTCGACGGTGGAGATGAACAATAGCCCGTGGAGTCCTGTTTTGCGGTACGCCACACCCTTCCCGATGAACAGGACCCCTGTTTCGACCGTAGCGCTCCAACACAAGTCTGTTTCCTCCGTTTTGCAGTATGCTGCACCTCCCGATTAACAGCACCCCGTTTCAACCGTAGGAGCTCGAACAGAAGCCCGTTTCCTCCGTTTTACGGTACGCTAGACCCTTCCTGATGAACAGGACCCCATTTCGACCATACATGGTCGAACACAATGCTGTTTTCCTCCATTTTGCGGTACGCCAGACCCCCTTCCGGCTGTTCCGTCCAAGCCAGTAGGCTCCCATTGAACACGACCCATTCCGACCTAGTCTGTTGCCTCCCAATGAACAGGACGCATTTCGACCTAGTCACTTGGCTCCCGTTGAACACGACGCTGTTTCCTCTGTTCCGACCCAGCCGGTTGGCTGTCGATGAACATGACGTCGTCGCTGCCTTCCATGTACACGAGCCCTGGCCGTACATATGCACGAGTAGGCGTTCGAGACCCCGCCCATATGTACGTATGTGGCCGTATTTTTTGGCGTGTGGCTGTATGTACGTGTACACGGTTTAGACGGGACAGCCTGAACTGCTAGTGGGGGGCTCTACTATGACATGTGCCGCTACTTACTCGGCCATGGTTCATCATTGCAGAGGGACCGATCGACCAGTATGTATGTACACGTTTGCGACAAGACAGACAATGGTACGTACGCTTCGACCGGGTGGGTCCTAGCTGTCAGGGAGGATAAGGACGCACTTCCTTGCGTGCGAAGATATAGTTGCTGGGTCCCAGCTGTCAGGGGGAATCATTTTTTTGCCCGTAATAAGGACGCACTTCCTTGCGTGCGAAGATATAGCTGGTGGGTCCCAGCTGCCAGGGGGAGAAAACATGATTTTTCAGGGTAAAAAGGATGCAGTTGCATGCATGCTTCCATGGGCGTGGTGCGTCCCCACTGTCAGCTTCTCACATACAGTCATCTTCTGATGACTCTCGTGTGTTGACCATATTGACCACACCGTGCCTAGCACACCAAGGGCGGTGGATGACGGCGAGGCCCCAGACTGGAGCGACCCAGAGATGGGGAAGACGCGACAGTGGAGTCGCAGATGGAGAGGAGTGGGAAACTTGACTGGTTCGGGTGTGCGGTAGCACTACCTCCCACGGGAGACAGGAGCAAGAACAGAGGTTGAAGAAGGAGCACGGATGTTGGATTAACATCCAACGGTCCAGCTGCTAGAATCATTTGTTTATTAAGTTGACAAAGCCCTACGTACACGTCAGCTTAGTAGGCCCACAAGTCAGCCACGAAATCTGCCGGGTCCAAGTTGTCATCGGGAGGAATAGTTTTTTTCGCATAACAAGGAGGCACTTCCTTCCGTGCAAAGATACAGCTGGTGTGTCCCAGCTGTCAGGGGGAGGAAACATTTTTTTAGCTTAATAAGGAGGAACTTTCCTTGCGTGCGACCATGGACCTCGTGGGTCCCATCCGTCAGGCTCTCCATGTACAATCCTCTTCCGATGACTCTTGTTTGTTGACCACGTCGCACCGAGTGTAGTGAGGCCGTGGACGACGGCGAGGCCCCGGAAGGGAACGACCCGGAGATGGGAAGACGTGGCAGTGGAGTCGCAGATTGTGATGAGTAGAAGGGTTATAACTGGTTCTGGTGTGGCGTGGGGTTGTACTCGGTGGAGAATAACAGTAGGTGTGGAGGGGTGGAGGGATAGCCTAGCCGGCGATGGGGTAGCGCTTTGCAGCGATGCGTGCTAAGCAGAGCCGCTAGTCGCCGGAGGCCGGAGCAGGCAGTCCCGGCGATGCTGGAGGAAGAAGATGAGAGGTTGAAGTTTCATGCCGGCCATTGGAAATAAATCCAATGGCTGTGGATGTCATAATCATTTGTTGACCAAGTTGACAATGCCTTGCGTAGGCTTCGACCTATTGGCCCACATGCCAGCCTACAAAAATGTGGCATATATTTAACACATATTTTCTAGAATTTACAGTCCATTTGCTGGGCTGCGTGAACAAATAATTTCGCGTCAATGCAGCCCATTTAATATATTCTAAGAAATCCCAACCCATTTGCCCTTTCTTGAAATACACGAATTAGCTGGGCTCGTTCTATATATAATGTTAGGTTAGAAGGAGCAATTAATATCAAAAAATAAACCGGAGCGACACATTTTCTATATATAAAATTAACAAATTAGCGAGTTATTGCTCAAAACAAAAATGAGCGCGTTATTATTACATTGGTCCTTAAAATCTACGCAAGCTTTTGTATGCAATCACCAGAATTTTCCTTGCTTGTGAGTCAAAAACAACCAGGATTTTCCTTGCCAACTTCTGTTGAACATTTACTTTTATAAGTTAATAAAACATTGGATGTTTTTATAATGTATATGTAAGTCTCTATTAAATATACGATAATAGTAATAATATAAATATATATAGTGTGGTTAGAAGGGAAAACATAAACTGGATGCATCATTATTATTCTTATATATAGATAAATAGAACAGAGATTTGCGTTTTATTAAAAAAATATATTGGGCTGCCGATCTTTAGGAAAAAGTAAAACCTACGCTGGGAGGCCCATTGGCTGGTACGTACATGATGGACCTCAAACAACAAGTTGAAACCACTATCTCCATATGTCGTGGGCTACACATGTTAAAAAATAAAACCTAGGCCTAGTTGATACTTGTTCGCCCTCTGGAAAAAAATGACACCAGCTAGATCCCCGATACCCCTTTCCCGCAACAACAACAACAACAAAAAAGATCCTCGATACCCCTGAAAAAAGCTTCCCCATGACAGTCATCGTTGGAAATTTATTTCGTTATTGACTAAGGTTGACAAAACCATGTTCCCCAACATCAATATACAATTGGGAGGAAGCTTTTGTTGGAAATATGCCCTAGAGGCAATAATAAAATGCTTATTATTATATTTCCTTGTTCATGATAATTATCTATTGTTCATGCTATAATTGTATTAATCGTGAACCATAATACATGTGTGAGATCACAACATGTCCCTAGTGAGCCTCTAGTTGACTAGCTCGTTGATCAATAGATGGTTGTGGTTTCCTAACCATGGACATTGGATGTCGTTGATAACGGGATCACATCATTAGGAGAATGATGTGATGGACAAGACCCAATCCTAAACATAGCACAAGATCGTGTAGTTCATTTGCTAAAGCTTTTCTAATGTCAAGTATCATTTCCTTAGACCATGAGATTGTGCAACTCCTGGATACCGTAGGAATGCTTTGGGTGTGCCAAACGTCAGAACTCGTAACTGGGTGGCTATAAAGGTGCATTATGGGTATCTCCGAAAGTATCTGTTGGGTTGGCACGAATCAAGATTGGGATTTGTCACTCCGTATGACAAAGATGTATCTCTGGGCCCACTCGGTAATGCATCATCATAATGAGCTCAATGTTACTAAGGAGATGGTCACGGGATCATGCGTTACAGAACGAGTAAAGAGACTTGCTGGTAAAGAGATTGAGCGAGGTATGGGGATACCGATGATCGAATCTCGGGCCAGTAACATACCGATAGACAAAGGGAATTGCATACGGGACTGATTGAATCCCCGACATCGTGGTTCATCCGATGAGATCATCGTGGAACATGTGGGAGCCAATATGGGTATCCAAATCCCGCTATTGGTTATTGGCCGGAGAGATGTCTCGGTCGTGTATGCATGTTTCCCGAACCCGTAGGGTCTACACACTTAAGGTTCTGTGACGCTAGAGTTGTTATGGGAAATTGTATTTGGTTACCGAAGGTAGTACGGTGTCCCGGTTGAGATCCCGAACGTCACGAGGAGTTCCAGAATGGTCCGGAGGTGAAGATCGATATATTGGACGAAGGGTATTGGAGTCCGGAAGTGTTCCGGGGGTATCAGGCTATGGCCAGCATGACCGAAAGGTGTTTCGGGGCCCCGGCAAGTGTTGCAGGGCATCATGGGCCAAGGGGAGGGGGCAAACCAGCCCACTAAGGGGTTGTGCACCCCCACACCCTTTCCCACATTGCTTGGGGTGGTGGGGCACCTCCACCTGACTTCGGAGGCAATCCTCCACCTGGCTTGGCTTGGGGGGCAAGTCACCCTAGGGTTTTCCTAGGGAGATCCAATCTGCCCTGGGCGCCGCCCCCTAGGGGAAACCCTAGGGCGCCTCCCCCTCCCCCCTTCCCCCTATATATTGTGAGGGGGTGGGAGGGCAGCGGTGACACTTCCCTTGGCGCAGCCCTCTCCTCCTCCAACTCCTCCTCCTCTTCCATAGTGCTTGGCGAAGCCATGCCGGATAACCACGAGCTCCACCACCACCATGCCTTCATGGTGTCGGAGTTCTCTCTCAACTTCTCCTCTCCCCTTGATCAAGAAGGAGGAGATGTCCCCCGGCTGTACATGTGTTGAACGCGGAGGCGCTGTCTGTTCGGCGCTAGATCGGATCTTCCGCGATTTGAATCGCCGCGAGTATGACTCCATCAACCGCATTCTTGTAACACTTCCGCTTAGCGATCTTCAAGGGTATGAAGATGCACTCCCTATCTCTCTCTCTCTCTCGTTGCTAGCATCTCCTAGGTTGATCTTGGTGACACGTAGGAAAATTTTGAATTATTACTACGATCGCCAACAATGGTATCATTGCTAGGTCTATGCGTAGATTCTATGCACGAGTAGAATACAAAGTAGTTGTGGGTGATGATTTGGTCGATTTGCTTACCGTTACTAGTCTTATCTCGATTCGGCGGCATTGTGGGATGAAGCAGCCCGGACCGACCTTACACATACGCTTACGTGAGACTGGTTCTACTGGCAGACATGCACTTGATGCATAAGGTGGCTAGCGGGTGCCTGTCTCTACCACTTTAGTCGGATCGGATTCGATGAAGAGGGTCCTTATGAAGGGTAAATAGCAATTGGCATATCACCATTGTGGCTTTTGAATAGGTAAGAAACGTTCTTGCTAGAAACCCATAACAACCACGTAAAACTTGCAACAACAATTAGAGGACGTCCAACTTGTTTTTGCAGGGTATGCTATGTGATGTAATACGACCAAAAGGATGTGATGAATTATATATATGAGATGTATGAGATTGATCATGTTCTTGTAATAGGATTCACGACTTGCATGTCGATGAGTATGACAATG